>NW_025211902.1:0-25000 GCF_004010195.1 Chiloscyllium plagiosum
TGGAAAATAATTCACAACTCACAGCAGAGATATATTTGGACTGGCACAGTGGTTAGCACTGCTACCTCACAGTGCCAAGGACCTGGGTTTGATTCCAGGCTCAGGCGACTACCTGTGTGGAATCGCATGTTCTCCCCGTGTCAGTGTGGGTTTCTGTTGGGTGCTCTGGTTTCCTCCCACAATCCAAAGGCATGAAAGTTAGGTGTAATTGGCCATGCTAAATTACCCATAGTGTTCAGGGATGTGTAGGTTTGGTGCATTGGCCATGTGAAATACAGGGTTGCAGGGGTAGAGTAGGGGATGGATCTGGGTGGAATGTTGTTCGGAAGGTTGGTGTGGACTGCTTAGGCTGAATGGCCTGTTTGCACATTGTGGGGATTTTACAAAAAAAAATGGTCCCAGTGAAGAAGGGGATAAATCAACCATGGTTAACCAAGGATATTGAGGATAATATCAAATTCAAATTGAAAGGAAAAAATATATAAAATGTGGCAAATATTTGTGGTTATCCAGAGGATTGTAAAAGAGGGGAAAAATACATTTTGAGGGCAAACTACAAGTGATCAAAACAGATGGAAGGAGCACCTTCAAAGATATAAAAAGGAAGATGCCAAAGTATGCAAAGACCCCTTAGAGAACAAGACTGAGGAAATAATAACACAGTAGCAGGAACTAGTAGAGGAGCTGAAAACATATTTTGCATTAGTCTTCATGACAGAAAGCAGTAACAAAATTCCAAAAATACTAAATAACCAATGGCCAAATTTAGAGGTGAGGGGAAATAAATGCAATCACCAGAGAAAAAGTACTAGGGAAACTAATGAGACTAAAGGCAGCTAACTCTCCTGGACTTAATGGAATGCCTCCTAGGATATTAAAGGAAGTAGTGACAGAGATAATGGATGCACTGGTAGTAATCTTCAAAGAATGCTTAGATTTTGTAATAGTCCTGGAGGAATGGAAAACTGTCAATGTAACACCCTTATGCAAAAAAAACAAGAGAAAGGTAACTACAGGCCAATTAACTTAACAACTATCATAAGGAAAATGTGGGAGTCTATTGTAAAGAATGTATTAACAGAGCATTTGGAAATACACTGTATGTTCAAGCAGAATCTGCAAGGCTTTAGAAAGGGGATATCACATTTGACACACTTATTAGAATTCTTTGAGTTGTAACAACAGGATAGATAAAGGAGAACACGTAGGTGTAATATATTTGGATTTTCAAAGTTGTTCAATAAGATAACAAACATATGACTCCTTACTAAGAGAAGAGCCCATGGTGTTGGGGGGAGTACATTAGCATAGATACAGGATTAATCAAGTAATAGAGGACAAAAAGTTGGGATATTGGGGAAGTTTAAAGATAGTAACTTGTGACTCTTGGACTACCACAGGGATCAGAGCTGGGGTCACAATTATTTATAAAATACATAAATGACTTTGATGAGTGAAGTGAATGTACTACAGCCAAGTTTGCAAATGACAAAAAAGGAAAGACTAGTGGTGAGAATGCAGAAGTATGGGCAGGGTGGCACGGTGGCTCAGTGGTTAGCACTGCAGTCTCACAGTGACAGGGACCTGGGTTTAATTTCAGCCTTGGGCGATTATCAGTGTGGAGTTTGCACATTCTTCCCATGTCTGCATAGGTTTCCTCCAGGTGCTCCTGTTTCCTCCCACAATCGAAGGAGGTGCATGTTCAGTGAATTGGCCATGCTAAATTGTCCACAGTGTTCAGGGATGTGTAGGTTAAGGGTAAATGTAGAGTAATGGGGAATGGGTTTGAGTGGGATACTATTTGGAGGGTCAATGTGGACTTATAGGGCTGAAGGGTCTGTTTCCACACTGTAGGGATTCTTGGTTAAATAATTGGGCAAAAATTGGCAGCTGGAATGTGAGTTTATGCACTTTGGCGGGAAGAATAGAGAAGTCACTAAAACTCAGGCATTTTACCATATACCTGTATTAAATTCTTACATGTTTGCTTGATGTAGTTCCAGAGGCAGAGAACAGTTAATTAGAATAAAATGGCAAAAAGAAAGTGTATACTGTTCCTGTTTCACTTCTAACACTAGAATTACTTGTGATTACATTTATTTATACAATATAAAATAATTTAATTATATAGTACAATTGCTAAATACTATAGCATCTTCTTGATTTATTTGTTTATCTTGATTACATTTTCACATATAGAAAGCAGCAAATTATTTTTTCACACTTTCACTATATAGTATATTACTCATTTTGTGGCTACATAGTTGATTTTCCTTCTGTTGTTATTATTCTTCAGAAAAAATTTAATTTGTAGAAAATAGCTTGTTACTCCTTCAACTTAAAATAGCTAGAATGAGCTACATTCTACAAACACTTAATTGCATTTCCAGATGGCTTATTGCAATTAAAATCAATATTATACTTCACAACCCTTACTCATATAAGTATATTAAGTGGAGCTGCATAAAGCATACATACAATAATTTAATGTTGAACAATATAATTGAGTTACATTGTTTGTAAATAATTTATGCTGTCTTAAATAATTTAGTAAACAATGTTGCACACTATAATGCTTCCATTTTGCTGAAGCTGATTTTCCATAACAATTGTTGGTATCTGTGTCTGTGTTTTTACACTGGGAATACATTGATCAAATTTTTATTTGGGTAATTGTTTCTTGTTTTATGATGAATTAACTATTGGAATGAGAACCACCCATGTTTCCCTCATTCATTCATTCATTAACTTAAAGTTCTCAACAGCTACAATATTTTAATCATTTTTGATAGAGCTATTTATAGTTTATATGTTCTTGATTAATCAACATTATACATCTTAGAAAAATATATATTGATATTTTTCAGTGTAATCTTAATTTTCACTGCTAAGTACCAAGAAAAACAAAGAATAACAAATTATATCCTATTTCAATTAATGTTGATTTTAGCGAATGGAGAGCTTGAACCAGTGATTGTATTCATGAAATTGATGCAATCTGAACTGTTACAATTTATCACATTTAAACATTTGCGTGGGTTTCCTCCGGGTGCTCTGGTTTCCTCCCACAGTCCAAAGATGTACAGGTCAGGTGAATTGGCCATGCTAAATTGCCCATGGTGTTAGAGGGAAATGGGACTGGGTGGGTTACTCTTTGAAGGGCCGGTGTGGACTTGTTGGGCTGAAGGGCCTGTTTCCACACTGTAGGGAATCTAATCTAATTAATACAAAAATATTGTATGTAAAATTTGCAATCTGGATGATTTCTTTATCCTTCTTATTAATGTAAATCGTAAAAAAGATATCAACCCAAATATTAATCTACCTTCTCTATTCAGATACTTCCAGCTGAACACTTCCAGCATACCTGTTTTAATTTCACATTTTTCAGCATAGAAACATTGAAAATAGGAGCAGGAGTAGGCTGTTTGGCCATTTGAGTTTGCTCTACAATTTGTTATGATCATGGCTGATCATCCATTTTAATAGCCTGTTCCTGCAAGTGTTATATACAATTACTTCTTGAAATCTGGGTGAAGACATTTCTCATCTCAGTCCTAAATGGTTTACCCTGTCTCCTTAGGCTGTGACCCTGGATCTGGATTTTCTTGACATCGGGAACATCCTCTCTGCATTTGCCCTCTTTAGCCCTGTTAGAATTTTATAGATTTCTCTGAAATTCTCTCCCTGCCCTGCTTATTCTTCTGAACCGCAACAAATATATTAACCAATTCAAACTCTCGTTATATTTCTGTCCTGACATTGCAGGAATCAGTCTGGTGAACCTTTGCTGCATCCTTCTATAGGAAGAAAATCCTTTTCCAGATAAGGAGACCAGAACTACACACAAAATTCCAGATGTAGTTCTGCCAAGGCCCTGAATAATTGCAGCAAGACATCCCTACCCCTGTTCTCAAATCGTCTTGCTATGAAGGCCAACAGACCAATTGCCTTCTTTATCACCTGCAGTATATTGTGATATTGTCATAGAGCCACACAGCATGGAAACAGACCCTTCAGTCCAACCAGTCCATGCCGAACATAATCCCAAACTAAAGTAGTCCCACCTGCCTGCTCCTGACCCAAATACCTCCAAATCTTTCCTGTTCACGTACCTATCCAAGTGTCTTTTAAATGTTGTAGTTGCAACCACATCCAGCACCTCCTCAGGAGGTTTATTCCACCTGCAAACCTCCACCCTCTTTGTAAAACAACTCTCTCCTCTCACCTTAAAAATGTGCCCCTAAGACTTGAAATCCCCAGTCCTAAGGAAAAGACAACTACCATTAACTTTATCAATAATACCTGCTTACCTTCAGTGACTGATGTAAAGGACACCCAGATCTCTTTACACATTTCCCTCTCTTAATTTATAGCTATTCAGATATCTGTCTTCCTGTTTTTGCATTTGTAGTTTCTCTCTTGCATATTTTATTTCCATATACAGATATTGAGATTTTTCAGGTATGCTAGCTTGAAATAGTTGCTTATTCATCAGTTCACGCAATGTTGTTTTGTCTCTTTCTGCTCAAACATTATGGAAAAATAAGGAGATGAGAGGGTACAGATACACGGATCTTTAAAAGCAGGGATTCAAGTAGAACAGGCCCCAAAAGAAACAAGTGAAATCCCAAGTTTTATCCAGAGGGGCATTGATTATCCGAAGCAAGGAAGTTATACTAAATTTGTACACATTTGTAAATGCGACAGGTGAAGTTTTGAATATAATATCCTGGAAAGAGTGCAATGAGGTTTCAGAAGTGTGATAATCTGGAGGGTATAGAAACAAGGAACTAGTCTTTTTTTTTGTTGAAATATAGAAAATGACAATTCATCTTTTCAAATATTTTCACTTTCACATTATAAAAGGTTTTGACTTGGGTGGTGTTCTTTTCACTGGTTCAGAAATCTGTAACCAAAAAATAGATTCCGGATGGTTACTTGTACAATGGAGAAAGTTATAAAACATTTTTTCACTCATAATGAATGTTGCACCACAGGGAGGTTTTGAATGAGTACTGGAAATTTGAGAATATTATAATTTGTGGAATAGAGCAAGAAAATTAAATTAGGGCAGTTAAATTCAATGGAGGAGCTCTGTTTAGGAATGTAAATCTGAATTTTAAGAAAAAAATTGAATTGCAGTATGTAAAAGTCATCATAGTTGTACCAGACTATAGGGCAGCTCTCTCTTTAGAACCTGAAGGTCACCATGCCTCAGCCGAGGGGAGAGGTTGAGAAGGAGCATCCTTCATGCTAACCTTAGCCAGTGCAGGAATTGAACCCATGATGCTGGCATCACTCTATTTGTAAAACAGTTTCCAGCCCTTCAAAAGTCACCATAGTCCCACTCTCTCATATTAGAGGGAGATAATTGGTGGTGCATTTAAGCACACCTCAGACAAGTGGTGAGGATGAGAAGGCAGGACCTTCTTGGTGATGGTGTGGGAGTAGAATGCACACTGACCTTTTCACCAGGTCTTGGTCATCGATGTGCTGTCCAAATGCTTAATCACAATCAAACTGGACGAGCAGGAACTCATATCAGCAAGACTGAAGTAATCTAGTTCAGCTTCCAAAAGAAACCCATTACTTGGGACTCAACTCTCCCTGACAGTTCTCACTGAACCTAATGGTGAGTAATCTCAGTGTCATGTTTAACAACTCTTGTTAAACCTTAAAGCAGAGATCCTAGCCACTTCATCTTGACCTATTTCCACTTTACAACACAGCCTGCATTGATGCTTCATTCATCATTCTCTGCTGTAATGTTTATCCATAACTCTCTGTTACCTCCTGACTTGAATAACCTAACATTTTCCTTGGTAGTCTCACGAATATTATCTTTCACAAATAGCAACTCACCCTATACTCTCCCTTATAGGTGTGGTATTTCAGTGGTTAGTACTATTGTCACACAGTGCCAGGGACCTGGGATCCATACCAGCGGGGTGACTTTGTGGAGTTTACATATTCTCCCAGTGGTTTGTGTGGGTCTCCTCCCCAGTATTAAAAAAATGTGTGGATTGGCCATGGTAAATATGGGTTTAGTGGGAAGGTGGTCGGAAGCTCTTTGGAGGGTCAGCACAGACTCAATGGTCTGAATGGCCTGCTTTCACACTGTGGGGATTCTATGAAGCTTACTTCATTTTAAATTTATTCATTCTATCGCCTGTGCTTGCGAAATTGCTTTGGCTCTCTACCTACCTACGCTGAAATTTTGATCTTCATTGCCCGATTTATCTAATTCCTTAATTTTTCCTCGGTTTGCAAATCTGAACACTCCCCCACTATCTCTGGCCTTTCAGTCTGTTTATTCGCTCAGCTCTTTGGAAACCGTCCTCTTTTGCTTTGTGTCCAGTAGCAGAACCTTTATCTCTTCTGACCCGGGTCCTTTACCCTTCCCGAAGTGAGGAGTTTCGCGGAATCAGTTTGTCTCCCAAACGCTGTCTCCAGTATTCCGGGAGATGTGTGATTTAGCTTTTCTGGGCAGTGAGCCCACAATACAGACTCTTCACAGAGACAATGACTAACTGTTAGCCTCGCGTCCGGAGTTAGCGCCAGGTTAATCTGCGTTATTTTGAAACGAAGCATTTTGTTCGACTCGGTTGTTGCTCAGGTTCGACCCTACAGAGAGCTGCTACTGCCGGAGCAATGTCAGGAGTGAGGCCGTTCGCCCACTGAGCTGGGGTGGCGTTGGGGAGTTCGAGACAGGGAGATGGACCATTGGGACCTGTGGAATAGCGTCTTGAAGATAGTTGGGGACTGAGGAAAGCGAGCAGTGGGGCATCGATTTCGCTCTGAAACTGAATGTGAACCTCTACCATGTCTTGATATTTTACACCAGAGGGTCTCTCACTATCAGATCATTACTGAGTCTTGCCTCACTACACTTTATCAGCTGTAAAGTAACCTGCCCCCTGATTGGTTCCAAAATGTGTTATTCTCGGAGATTGCTCTGAATATACTCTTATCTACGTATCCTCCAAACCTTTACGAATTTGATTCGTCGAATGTCACATGATCATCACAGTCATGACCTGAAGATGCCGGTGTTGGACTGGGGTGTACAAAGTTAAAAATCACACAACACCAGATTATAGTCCAACAGGTTTAATTGGAAGCATTAGCTTTCAGAGAGCTTCGAAAGCTAGTGCTTCCGATTAAACCTGTTCGAAGATAACCTGGCGTTGTGTGATTTTTAACTTCGATCATCACAGTAGCTTTTTTCTAGCAATCGTCCCCCATTATGTCTTATACTTTGCTCTACAGTTTTCCCAAAGCATTCCCTTCATTTCTTTGATATTTCCGATCTCCATACAAACTGATTTCATAATTTGATACCCTCTCCCTGAACTGAGATCGCATTTCACTCTGAATCACAGAGCTACACAATTTCCTTTCTTCCCACCTTTCCAAAATATCACATGTCTGAATATTCAGGTCCCACCGCACACATTTTACAACCCCGTCTCTGAAATGACTGTCATTTATTTTTGTTTGGCACTACAATTGATCAGGAAGTCACCAGAGGAAAATAATTACTTTACCTCAGCTTCATCGTCTATGCTACCTGTCACCGATGCACATATTCATGACAGTATTTGGAACTGTGACCACCTCTGTCATTGTGGAGACAAATTCTTGTCTTAATACTGAGGATCCTGGGGATTATATTGTGTGGTATTATATTACTATTGTGCTTAATGGGATAGACTTCAAACAGATCAAACAAACCTGGACGTATGTGGAGTGCTGCAGATCATCAGCATCAGGGTCTGTGCCCTCTTGGTCGAGCATATTTGATACTTAACTACAAACCAGAGGATCAGCCTTGGTTCAATGAAAGGAATTGGAGTGCAAGAGCAAGTATACCTAAACATGAGGGATCACCTTGGTGAAACTGTAACACTGGGTTTCTTGCATGCCAAATAGTGGGAATAGCATATAACCAACAGAGCTAAGCCATCCCTTATCACTGGATCAAAGCCAGATAGGCTCAGATAGTAATCCAGAAATTATTACCTTTGTGGTTCTGTGTTTTAGATTTAGACCTAATTTAGACATTTGACAGACCTCTTTCTTGGTCCTAACTATGTGGTCAGTATTTAAAAGGATGATGGTAACTGGATCTACTGTGTCCAAGTTCCTCTCCAGCCTTGACACTAGGCAGGCAACAAGATTTTAGATCTCACAATTTTCAGCTGCATAGAAATATCTATACCTCTAACTCTGCTGTTCTCTACAACAACCATAACTCCTTTTTGCTCCCATCAGTTGAATGGCTATCTGTCTGTTCTATCATTTCTAATGAACATAGAACGTTACAGTGCAGTACAGACCCTTCGGCCCTCGATGTTGTGTCGACCTGTGAAAAGCCATCTAACCTATACCATTCCGTTATGATCCATTCTTATCCAGATGTATGTCTAATGACCATTTAAATACCTTGAACGTCGACGAGTCTAGCACTGTTGCAGGCAGGCCGTTCCATGCCCCTACAACTCCTGATATCTGTCCTAAATCTATCACACCTCAATTTAAAGCTATGTCTCCTCATGTTAACCTTCACCATCTGAGGAAAAAGGCTCTCACCGTCCATCCTATCTAATCCTCTGATTATATTATACATCTCCATTAAGTCACCTCTCATCCTTCTTATCTCCAACGAAAACATCCTCAGTTTCCTCAGCCTTTCCTCATAAGACCTTCCTTCCGTACCAGGCAACGTCCGAGTAAATCTCCTCTGAACATTTTCCAAAGCTTCCACAGTCTTCCTATAATGTGGTGATCCCAGAACTGTTTGTAAAACTGTAGATGTGGCCTTACCAGAGTCTTGTAGACTGGAGCATGACCTCGTGGCTCTGAAATTCAATACCCCTACTAATAAACTCCAAAATTAAATGGCAATAATGAGTTTTATAACGAATCAGGTTTCAAAATATCACTTAGGTTTCCAAGTTTTATCAAGCAGAATCAAATTTTCCAGCCAGTTTTACGTATGAATTTTGTTTTAATCAAGCAGGTGAATATGTTGCACCCATTGTTGGCCTCATATATTCCCAGTTCCAAAAGTTGATGCAGTAAAAAATTACTCCTGCTCTGTAACCACAATAGGCTGCAACTTCAAGCTAGGGAAACCGAACCTTCAATATCAGTATAATCTTTCTTTCATTTTTCTTGGTGGGTTATTTTAAGTGAGACTGCTAATTTAGTGCCAGGTAAGTGTGGATGTGTGGTCCCATTAGCATTAGAAACCGGATTGGGGTTAGTGACCGAAAAGGTTTTCAAGATAGTGAAGGCTGTGATGGAGTGAATTGGTTCCGCATATTAGTGGGCCAGTAGCCAGAGAGCACAGATTTCCGATGGTTATGTCAGAACTTAATGAGAAATTAATGGAGGGTTGATTAGTAATATTAGAGAGAGTGGGGAATAAACCGGACGGATACATTGGATTGACTGGTTGGCTAAGAAAAAAATGACGCAAATTTGTTGGCGCAAATTTCTTTAGCGTAATGTTTTGAAGTAATGTTTTGAAGAACAATTACAGCAAACTGCCTTCTACGGTATCTTAGCGGGCGAAATTCCATGATGCACTGAATAGTTTCTTCATTTCTATTAATACATTATCGATTTACCATAATAAGCTTCAGTTCTGTTCAGTGTTAACTTGACCAACATGTACTTTTGTGTAAGTACAATACCTTGCACAAATCGTAAATGTCCTGCGTTTGCGGCCAACTTAAATTGTGGGAAATATTTCATATCGTGGAAAAGGAAACCTTGTCAATTTCTTTGCAAGCGCCTACTGTATCTGATTTGCGTTTGTGCAGTAATGAATGACTTGATGGAATCAGGGAAACGAACTTCCAACGTGAAAAGTGCAAAGTTTATTAGCGTGTAGCAGTAATGGGGATGTAAACTTGCAGCTTTTTCCGGGATCATAGTTTTTGGCTTCTTCTCATCGGTGGATGAACGAGGAAGCCGACGTAAACGAGAATGCTCAATCGGTGTGCCGTTGATTCGTCCTTTGTTGTGTGTGTCTAACATGCCAAGAATTCATGGAGGTAGTCGGCCTTTGCCATGCATCTGCCCTTGCCTTTTTTATTTGTGTGAATGTGAATGGGGGGGAAGCACGGTTCATGTTGCCTTCGCTGCGGTGCAGCCCTCCGTCGGACCTGGTGCTTCGTGGTGGCTGCAGGCCGGCGCGTGCTGGGCGCTGATTGGCCCGAAGCGCTGTCACTCAGGGGTTTTCCCGGGGATTTCCGCTCGCGCTCGGTGACTCGGAACATTTTGGAACAAAAAGCGAAGGCTCGAGCGGAGAGGGGCTGAGCCGGGGGCTGCGGGGCCTCTGCTCACAGCAGCATATTAGCTGCTGCTGTGTCCGCCACTGGATGTAAACCTCCTTCCCCTTTTGTCCCGGCACCGAGAGCTTTAAACCGACGCACTTTAAATTCAAACAACTGCAAATATATATATATATATATACATATAATCATCCAGGACAGGTCTGTGTGCATTTGTGTTTATTTTGTGTGGGAACTTGGGTGTGTGTGTATGTTTTAATTTTAAGATTGTGTTAAACCTGACTGTGCGCATTAAACCTGCCGTTGTGTTTTTCGGAATGTATGTCTCCGAATCCTGTCTGTGCTGGAGTCTTGGCTGGCTGGGCAGTTTTTTCCCCTTCTCTTTGCAGTTTCTGCTGTCTCTGTGTCCCTCCGATCTGAATCCCAGCCTCTTGCATTTTTTTTTCCGGGAGATTGTGGGGGGTAATCAAATTGATCTTCCGCTGGCACCCGAATCGGTGTCACGGTGGGTGAGAGAAAGGAGTTGTCGGTTAGTTCGTGCTGTTCTAACTTTTAACATTCTGTAAGGCCGCACGTTAACTGGGAAGGATAGATTCTCACCCCCCCCCCCTCCTGGAATATGATAGATTATTGTTCCTTTGTTTACTTACACCAGTAACATGTTAGTTGTTGAAGATTATTGACTACATGTCATTAGGTTGAGAATGACTGGAGTGTTGTGTTTCTGAGTGGTTCGTGTCGTGAGCACTCACCCTGCCAGAGTGATCCTGATCTGGCTGCAGGAGGATGCCACTGCTCTGCTTTCCGCTTCATGGTTGCAGACGAGGTGAGGGCAAAGCTACCAGCAATGTGGAGCACTTTGTTCCACTGAACAATGTCAGCTTCCTGATGGTCTGTGTTTCTCTGTGATGACGGTAAAACTCGCAGTTTCCAAACAGAATGGCTTGAACTTGTAATTTCGCAATGTTTGTAAATGCAGCTTCGGAAAGAGAGAAAGCAGCAAGGTTGCGGTCAGCGGCAGAGTCTTAACAGTGCAGCTTGTATCTGATGGTGGAATTGACAGGATGTTAGAGGTAGCATTAAGGCCTGGAAGGACTCACCAGTGTTTTCCAGAAGGACTCATCTGTTGCATGGTCTGATTTAAGTTTGCTGGAGTTGGCAATGGCGAACCAAAGCAAACCTCCCTGCGATACATAAGCAAAGAACATGTAAAAGAAATGTCATCTATTCTGCTCAACAAGTGAGTTGCTGGTGACTTGGGCCTTCCTCTCACATTAGATACAAAACCTATCTGGTGACTGACCACAGTCTATTCTTTTCACAATGTATATTAAGTAGAGAATAACACAATTAGTTATGAGATTGTGATATTGTTTAAGAGTTCGTATTCCTTATATGAAAAAGAGTTAATTCCTTGCAGTGATCCTTTGTAAGTCAGTAGTTTTCTATAACATGCTCTGGAATTCAGGATTCTGCAGACTTGAGTTTTTGGTGGTCATCCATAATATGCAACAAATAATTTTAATCCTACTCTGTGGTTACTCATCCTGCTTTCTTTACAATATTAAATCACAATTTTAGGGGGAGTTCATGGTTTGGTGAAGTAAGTTGCAAACAAAAAATCCATGCTTCTGTTTCAGTAAGGATAATTTTACAAATTGGAAGGAACTAAGAGACAGTGAGGTGTGCAGAAGCTGGAGATCAGAGTTGAGAGTGTGTCGCTGGAAAAGCACAGCAGGTCAGATAGCATCCGAGGAGAAGGAAAATTGACGTTTCGGGCAGGAGCCATTAATCAGGAATCCGATTTGACTAGTTATAAAGGCAGCCATCAATATGTATTTACTTTTTTGGTATATTGGGCAATGGTTCTGATAAATTGGAGTCAAATAAATTACAGTTCAGAAATGAACCTTAATTAACAAGTAGTGTGTAATTTGTGAATGATAGTAAGCTGCATACTATGATTAAAGTTGTAAAAATATATGAATACAGTCTAATTTAAAATTGTACTTGTGTTTTAATTTCTTTATTAACTCCTAAGACTTATTCCTTGTTTAAATGAAGTTTCATGGGTGTTTACTGCGTTTGGAAACTTTTGTCCAGTAACAAATGCCTGAATTGTTTGTTCTTAGAATTTGTTGTTTGAGAGAGGAATATTGATGTATCCTTTACAATTTTCTCTTCTGTTATGTACTATTTATAAAGTAGAAGGTGGTCAGGTATTGAACTTATGTTGGTTGAAACAGTTATTATTTTGCTCCAAAGGAGCCTACAGAGGAAAATAAGTCTGTTGGCAAAAGATTGTCACTTTATGTTGCCTCTTCAAAAGGAAATATCTAATCCAAGATACTACAGGCAGAAATATGACTTTGCCCTTCATACTGTGGCACACCATGCCATATTTTGGTTTAGCCAATAAACACAGAACAAAACTGGCTACCAGTCAATTAACTTGCTCATCTTTGCTACTTGTAAATATTGTAGGTTCTTAGCCATGTTTCTAATTATTTTGGCTTGACACTGATTTTGTTACCAGCATTTTCTGATATATTTCATACAAGACTAGAGTTGATGCTATTAACATCAAAAGGAGTGAACGTACATTTTATGTTAAAAGTTATAATTTTAATATAGCAGTTTTATGATGGGTAACATGAACCTATGCATACTTCTAAGTTTTGGGAGGAAAACTTAAATCTTCAACTTTCAACTTTTGTCTGCTGACTTAAACATATTTATTTGCTGCAGTTAATGGAGATTTTCCAGGCCTTTCAAGTATCTATTTCCATTCAATTTCCTATCTTACTCTTCTGAAAAAGTTGAACCTGTAAGGAAGCATTTCTTACAGATACTGATGGTTCTCTGATACCTGACCTAGGTGGTTGTTCTTTATTGGAGAGTTTGGATAGTCAGTGTTACTGAAAGGAATATGGCAGTTGAACCTGTGTTGACGTGTACTTTCCAACCCTTAATTAGTTTTCCTTCGCCTACCTTAGGTGCACTGAAGCAAGTTGGAACATTCTCAAATTGGCTCAGTATCACACATGACGGTGCATTTATTTTTTTGAGCCACCAGGGGATTTCCTCTGTAAATAGGCCCATTGAAGATGAGAGACGCTTAATTCTTCTGTGTTTGGTTTACAGTCTTAATTCGGTAGTGGTTCATAGCATAAACCTCAATAAAGCAATAACTTGTTGCTCCCCTAAAATGGGGTTCTTATTACTTGAGCCTGTACTTGATGAGCAACTAAAATCTTGGATGCTACACTTGCCTTTCATGACTGTGCTTTGTTTATTTTTAAGGTGATTTTTAAAGTCCTTGGTGAAATTACTGGGCAGATTAACTTATGAAAAATAAAAGTATCTGAAAATATTCCCCCATCTGCAATAAAGCAACATAAATCTGATGTTGTGTAGATTCCCAGCAATTTCTTTTCAGGTTGCCGTTGCATTGAGGGAGGTAGTAGTGGCAAAAATGTCAGTGGCTGTTGCACTTGAACATATGCACTTGTAGCTGTGTTTGTGGGTGGTGATTTTGTGAGATGTTGTTTTTGGCAGGTAACTTGACACTGGCACTAAGGAAGTGAGTATAGAGCCACACTTGTACATGCAATTGAAGATCAAATAAAGGTGTAAAGAGAATCTACAGTGAATGGCTTATAGTAGCGCAATCCCTGTTTTACCCTGTCCCTTGCGTCTGTTCTGTATATGTCATTTTAGGTGTGGAGGCTATTCGGAGTACTTGCCAAATTTTAATTGCTGATTTACGTGCCAAGCTGGAAAGAATTTTGTCTCAACAAAAGATATTAGCTTCCTCACCAATTATACTTCAGGTTCATGATTACCTCAATGACACCTGAGAACTATGCACTGTGGAAATCTCTCCATATTTGAAAATGACAAGTGATCAAACTGCTGAAAACTGCTGAGTTGTTGAGTTGCACCCTCGCTCCCTAAATAAATTGTTGAGCAAATCATCAGATAGAAAATTTACGTTTCATATCTAATTCAGTATTGGGTATGACCTTGGGACTAATGCACTTGATACACAAGTCCCAGTTTTCAGCTGGGAGGATTTTCCTTTCTCGATGGAAACATGTTAAAAGGAGAAAACTGGGAAAGGCAACACAGATTTTCTGTTAAGTGGAGTAGGAAAATGTGTATCTTGTGTCATTTTTATCAGAAAGTGCTTGTTTGAATTAAACCCATGTGCTCAGTTTGTAAAATAGCCACTCCGTTGAAATTATTAGTATTCTAACAAAAATATTATTGTTAAGAATGACAAAATGTTAGTTTCTTTTGTGTGTGCTTTGTATACCAGTATTATTAAACTGTGAAGGTTAATTGTTCAAGCTGCATTTAAATCACAACCAAAATATTGCTACTGAAACTGATGAGTCTGGGAGTCTAATCAAATATTTGGAAACATTAGTGCGTACAACAATAAAACTTGATCAATAAATAAGCTACAGCAAATTCTGTAAGGAACACAATTGCTTCTGAAATTGCCCTTGCTTCCTTAGTGCTGGTGAAGTAACTTCATCACCATGTTTAGGGGCTTACATGATCTTTTTAGATATCTGCTAATCTCCGGTTCAGGAACATGCTGCAACTCTGTTGAATACTTTCTGAGAATCATTTCAAAAGTTCACTTTTTTTTAATTAAAGACATGAAGTTCACAACAAAACTGAAAGGCTCTTGAAAATGTTAGAGTGTACTCAGGCTGCAATCTGGGGATTGGTGAAATATTTTAATCACTGTATATATTGGTCTCTAATCAGTCCAAGAAAAATTAATTCAAATCCAAATTTGAGCATTCATTTCTAATTTACTTGACTGCAAACATTTGTAAAATGTCTGAAATTATGATAACAGTTTTTGTTTGTATGTGCATGGACAATATTCTTGGCTGCTTCAGCAAGAACATTGCTTACGTTGGTCAGGTCATCACCATAGAATCCCTTACAGTGTGGAAACAGTCCATCCAGTCCAATAAGTCAGCACTAACCCTCTGAAGAGCATCCCATACCTGCAATCCCCATGGTTGATTTACCTCACCTCCACATCACTGGACAAAATGAGCAATTTGGCATGGCTAATCCGCCTAACCTGCACATCTTTGGACAGTGGGAGAAAACCAGAGCACTGGGAGGAAACCCATGCAGACACTGAGAGAATGTGTAAAGTTTACATAGCCAGTCGCCCAAGGCTGCAATTGAACCCAGATCCCTGGTGCTCTGAGGCAGCAGTGCTAACCACTGAGCCCTTTACTGTTACCCTAAAGGCAACCTGATATATTTGCTGAAGGATATATTGAATGCTTTGTCTTCTGAGAGCATCAACAACTACATTAACTTTGATCTGGTGGTAGTTTGCGAGTCTCTTTTGCATTGTTAGGATAAGTATATGGTGTCTGCCTGCAGGAAGTAGCTGATGGTGTAGATGTGTTTGGCTGGTGTGTGCTATTAAATCTGTTTGCCTTGTTTTTAAACATCAAAGTGATAGCAATGATTCAATAACATGTTTCCTTTTATTTTTCAGGTCCCCAACAATTGAGAGTACCATTAGTTGGGACGAATATCTTGTACAAATGGTGGAATTTGTTCATTATTGTTGCCGTTACCGAGGAAGCTTTTGCGAATGGGATGAAAATAATTATTTTTGAATGCTGTACCTGTGAACACCTTGTGCTGCTACACTGGTTTTATTCCAAATGATGCTTCCGCTGTGGAACTATACAGTCTGAAAGTGCATAATCGAGTACATACAGAAAATTGCCATAAGCAGGAACTCGTTATGGAGAAAACGAAAGATAAAGATAAAATAGAAGAAAGATCTAGAATGGGCAGGAGTGGGGGACGAAGTGCCCACAGTTCTGGTGTTCTAATGGTTGGACCCAACTTCAGGGTTGGGAAAAAGATAGGATGTGGCAATTTTGGAGAACTTAGATTGGGTAAGAAACTCTTAAAATATGCAATATTTTGAGAGATACATTTATAACATCTGAATTTCTAAGTTATTGAAATGCTGCTATAATTTTCATTTTTGGTTTATTAAATTGTTTTTGTTTTAAACTTGAAAACAATTTTTCATGAAGGGAGCAGTGCCACCCCTCCTAGTGAAAAGCTGGGGTAGTAAGCTGCTACCAAGTTTTTATGGTTGTTGGGTTGTTAACTGCCCAGGGTCGTGATTTTCACCATCTTACAGGAGAATGTCCAGCCTCCCATAATTGCTGGCCTGGCAGCTCTGTATCACCAGTGGCATTGCTCGGCGTGATGGACATTGCTGGGACTCCAGCAGTCCTCCATGAGGAAGTGTGATGGGAGGCTGGATCCCAAGATGAGGTGGGGTGGCTTTGTTGGAGCACATTAGGCAGGCCGTGGTGAGCAGTTGGAGTTCAGAAGTGACAAATGGAAGGGGGCACTCTTCTGTAGGTTAGGTACACCTTGTCCCGTGGTGTTGCAATCCATCCTGTAGGTAAGATATTAATTGGCAATTTGAGAACTTCAGTTGATCCAAGAGTAGATGAACCACCTTACAGCTAGCCCATTGATGGTAAATTCCAGAAGATGCTAGGAGATAACAGGCATAACAGTCCCTCACTTTGGCAATTGATCTTACATCCCCATCCCCTCCCCCTCCTCCACTAGCCCATCCTTGTCAATTAAAGATGATCAAATCTGCAAATGTGTTTAAATTGAAGATGTACTAGCTTTGTCTTTCTGACAAAAGTTTGTGCTTATTGTGTTTTCTGCAGCTACAACTTAAACCAAGTTTGTTAAAGTATGTTCATAGGCTTGAATGCTCATTAGTGACAAAATATGTTTTCTGCATTGCTAAAATATCATGTCTTTCTTTGCAACCAAGAGATCCAATGAGGTAGATCAGAAGCTGAAGCATGGAAAGCAATTCGATAAGAATTAGCCAAAGGAAAATTGAATGCACTGTATCGTATGAATTAGTAAATTCATTCTATGCAAACTAGATTAGTTAATGTTGCTTTCTGGCTTTTCAAGGGCTTGAAGCAAATCAAATCTGAGCAGTTCTTCCCCCAGCTCTGTGATCATGAAGCCATCCTACATTAAGAAGAAATAATGCTGATTGTCTAGTCTTTAAACAATGGAGTATCTGTGGAAAAAAAAGTGGATCTATATAGCACCTTTGTTGACTTCAGGATGTCTGATTATACAATGTAGCCACTGATTTGTATGTTTGAAATGTGGGCATTGCTTTAATGTGGAAAATGTGGCAGCTAGCTTGTGGATAGCAAAATTGTAGAAACAGCAATGTGATTATGAGCAAGTGATAGTTCAAGGATGAATGTTGCCTGAAACATTCCTCTGCTCTTTGAAACAGTTCCATTGAATTTTTTTCAGTCGACCTGTAAAGGGTTATACATTAAATTGCCTGTTTAATTTCAAAGTAGAATCAAGTTGTCCAAAGTCTACTTGTTAAGTGTTTCTACCTGAAAGAGGCCCATTGTATTTATGCTTCCCTGGTGATAGGCTTTGAGAGGAATAGTGTGCATAGCCATTGTAACATTGGATTACAAAGTTCTCCCACAGGATATACCTGAATTCCACACAGTTAGGTCTTCTGGGCAGATGCACCGTTAGAATTCAACGACATCCTCGAAAGTTATCATTGTTAAATGAAATATTAAAGCTGTGATCCATACAAAAGGTATTAATCTCAAGACACCGCAGTATTTAAATTAGCTTGTGATAACAGGCATGAGTTTGCAACATGTTATCTTTACAAAAAAGCCTGACACACAGCCAACTAGCACAAAGCCTTCACTATAAACGTGTTTCCGTGGCCTGGGGAGATCACAGTTTAAATGGTTCATTCTTGTTTTTAACAGTCGCTGCACTTCCAAATAATTCATGTTATGTGAGGTGTTTTGAGATTTGATACACTTGTAAGTAACTCTTTATGAAGTCATTCTGGCCAGTATTAAATTATCTAATTGACAGTGTACTCTATTCCCTTGATGAAAGGTTCAAAACTGCTCATTTCCCTTTGCTGCCTGATTATTTACTCAGTGCTGCCTCTTTGTTTCCCTCCTTTGCACTCAGCCTTGCTTCCTATGTCCTCTTACTCACTATATCAGGCCTTCTGAGGACCTGCTTTCTCTGGCCTTTCTTTCCTAGCCTCATTGGTTCTTGCTTTGATGGCCTTGCTCACCAAAATTCACCTGACTGCACTTTCATTCATATACTGCTTCTCTCCTGCTTTTGCTGCCAAGAGGTTCACTGTTTGCAGTAAGCATGAGAGAGAACCAACTTCAGATTGGCTGAACATCTCTTCCCTGACTCTAGTGCTGTTTCAGTTTTGGGGGTGATTTTTCTCTGGTTGCCCTGGGCCAGATTCATCCTTCGCCCTATGTATGAGTTTTCTGTAGGTGTTTAAAACGTCTGCATTTCTTACTATATTTAAGAAAGGTGGAAGTTAGAGCAGAAATGCGGTGAAGGTAGCTGCAATCTGTGAAAATATCCTTCCAGTGCTCTTTAAACCTTTAAGAGCAAACTAAGCATTTGCTTAGCCTAGTTTGTAAAATGGATTCTAAGTCATGCTCTTTCCTGAAGTGCTGAGGAATCTATTTCCCCATTTATTTTATTATAACCAATCCTCATGCAGTTAAGCCAAATAGAATTTTAATTTGTATGGCATGTTTACAATGAGGGAAAAAAAACCTATCTCAAAGTTGTGCACAGACGTGCAGTGGAGAAAATTAAGAGGATAGATTCATTTCGGAGATTAAGGTTGTAAATGGTCTAGTTTTGCCTAAGTCATTGAGAAGATTTGGGAGACAAGTACTTGAGGAGTGGGGACCATGTAAAGTTTTGACTTTGTGGGTCCAGGAAGGGTGGGTGAGTGATTTAATATTTGAGTGGGAGCGCCACCTACACATTAGCCTTCAGTAATTTATTGACAAAACACCAAAGTCCTTTTTACAAATAAATACTTTCCAACCTTTCTCTATGTAAGAAACAGTCTGCACAGCTGTTCCTTTTCCAAAGTGGGTAACCTCACATTTTTTCCACATTATATTCAATCTGCCATGTTTTCAATCACTCACTAAGCCTGTCCAAATCCTTTTGAAATCGCTTAATATCTTTCTCACAACACCCATTTCTACTTAGTTTTGTACCATCTGTAAATTTGGCCTTGTTCCTGGTATGCTAGGACAGTTCTATGAAGAGAGATACAGTTTGTAGTGGAGTAACTGAACAGAGGATTATAAATAGAGAGGATTGGGGAGTAAGTATTAATATGATGAGGTTCTCCCAGATCTGGTGATGGATGAGCAAGAGTTGTGTGCCAGATTGACTCGAATATTGGGAGGAAGGGGAGACGCAAAGTTATGCTGAAGGTGTTAGAAATCAGTTGTTAAGTTTGAGAGATTTTGTTAGATATCACAAGAGTTACCTGGTTTGAGGGTTTGCTGTGAACATGGATATGAGAGTTTATCTGGAGTGGGAGAAGTTAGTGAGGATGTGAAATTAAGTAAAATCAGAGGAGAAGAGTGGAATGAGGCATTAAATGAAGGATCAAGAGTTGTTCAATGAAAAGTGTGGTGGAGGATAATTTGACCAAAAATTCAGGTTGGAGGTCTGTGGGCAATTTAAAATTTAATGCAAATGTGAGGGGTCTGGAAACTGGTGAGTTACTCATAGATGTGTAATGTGCAGGAGGAGTTTGTAATGAATTGAGTCAGGGAAATATCCAGGTGTGACAGCTTGAATAAGAAACAGAATCTTATTATTCAGGAGTTGAGATCCAGTCAATGCCAGAATTTTGCAGAAACTCTCAACTTGTGAACAGCCAGGACTTTATTCGTGAATTAGGGAATTGCAGAAGGGACTGAGATTCAGTGGTGGAATACATGATTGTGCGTTTAAAGTGGCTGTGGTCAATCGAATGGGGATGGAGGTCGATGTACAGGAGATACAAATGAGGAGCAGGAGTAGGCAGTTCAGCCCGTTGAGCCTACTCTACCATTTAGTAATATCATGGGTGAACGGATTGTGTAGTCAAATTCACATTCGTGCCTCACCCCAATAACCTTTCACCTCTTTGCTTACAAAGAATCTAACTACCTCCATCTCAAAAATATTCAAGGTCTCTCCTTGAAAAGTCCATGGAAGCTGAGTAGCAAAGACTCAAAACCCTTTATGAAAATGTTTGCCTATTTTTGCTTCACCTGTTGGAAATGGGTGACTGATTATTTTTAAACTGTGAATGCTAGTCTAGGTTCTCCCATAAGAGGAAACATGTGCTGCACACTTACCCTGTGAAGTCACTACAGGATCTAAAAATTTCAGTCAAGTACCCTCTTACTCTTCTAAGCTGCAGCAGATATAAGCCTTGCCTGATCAAACTTTTGCGCATAAGACAACCTACTCATTCGAAGTATTAGGGCAATAAACCTTCTCTGAGCTGTCTTCACCATATTTTCAGTCTTCCAAGTGAAGATTGTGAACTCTATTTCTGATTGGGCTAGTTCTGATTTGGCTGCACGTTATCTAAAACTGATCATAACTTGATCAAAACTTGTCCTAATTTCAAACTCATTTCATATTTCAACTGAAAATTGATGTTCCGACTGCCCTAGTAGTAATGCCATCATGTCCTGAAAAACACGTGCCTTCTCTATTACTCTTGGTTTCCTAAACCCTTTAAATCCCCCACACATCACCACCACCACCACCACCACCACCACCACAATATAGCCACCATTATTTATAAAATGTAAGAATAGTCCATAAGACATAGTCACTTTGTTTTGGCTGCAGCAGGCAGAACCAACCCAGTAATTTGTGGATTATTTTATCACATAAACATAGCTCTAACCATCTTAAAAACCTTTATCTCCAGCTCTCAGTAATTAATTCTGATGCTGAGTGACAGAATTTCATGGATTTGTCATCAAGACAGAGATCTTTGCTTCGCCTCTGATCCCCTTCAACCACCACACTCTTGTTCTTCACCCCAGTCATTGTACAGGAGATACAAATGAGCACCCCAGTCATTGATTGATTCATTCCTATTCTCATTCTCATTCTCTCGTTCTGTTTTATATCTTTTATAAAATAGAAGTTTATTATTCCTCCCTCTTCTTCTTTGCAGTCTTTGATCTACATTGATCTGTTTAATTTTCAAATGTGGATTCTATACACTCCATTTTAACCTCAGCGGGTGATAAGAGCAGGATGTGTCATCTTTGTGCTTGTCACCATTTTATCAGATGTAGTTTGGGTAATGTCCTGACCCTCTCCAGGTGAACACTCCTTACAGGTAAAGGTTAGAGTCTGATCTAATTGAGACTCCCATGACAAAGTGTCCATCTTTTGACACCCAGTGCTTGCGAGGAACTCTGACTGACTATAAAGGAGCAACAGGTTCAAAATTGGGATGACATCAGTTTTTCTTGTGCAAGGTTTCTTGAGACTGAGAAGGAAGAATTTCCTGGTCCTTTATTTCCCTACTTACTGACTGTCCTAAATTGTGTATGCATTTCCCTCTGACCACCTGCCACGCAACAGACTTTTGAAGAAAGTTATAGCTCATGGAATAAGAGGGTCAGCAGCAACATGGACACAAAAATTGGCTGAATGATAGGATACAGTTTAATGATCAGTGGATATTTTTTGGGCTGAAGGAATGTCTGTAGTGGAGCTCCCAAGGGTTTGTACTGGGACCTTTGCTTTTCTGGACTGTATATTAATGCTCTGGATCTTTGGCCTGCAGGGGACAATTTCAAAATTTGCAAATGACATGAGGCTTGAACTCTGAGAACAATATACAACTCCAAAAGGACATGGACAACTTCATTGGGCAGATATGTGGCAAATAAGTCTCAATGCAGTGGAAGGTGTTTGATTGGGAGACCACTGCAAGGTATCAGAAAGTAGTGGTTGAAGGGTCTAGGAGTATATGTACATGGATCATTGAAGGCAGCAGGAGAGGTGGAGAGAGCAGTAAGTAAAACATACAGCATCATCAGCTTTATTAATGGGCCATATAGTTCTGGATGTAGGTTTGCTCACTGAGCTGGATGGTTCGTTTTCAGATGTTTCATCACCATACTAAGTAACATCTTCAGTGGGCCTCCGGATGACGCATTGGTGGTGTAGCCCTTGGGTTAATGATGTCATTTCCTGTTCTTTTTCTCAGGGGATGGTAAATGGGATCCAAGTCAATGTGTTTGTTGATAGCATTCCAGTTGGAATGCCATGCTTCTAGAAATTCTTGTGCATGTCTCTGGCTTGTCCTAGGATGGATGTGTTGTCTCAGTCACAGTGGTGTCCTTCCTCATCCGTATGTAAGGATACGAGTGAGAGTGGGTCATGTCTTTTTGTGGCTACTTGATGTTCATGTATCCTGGTGGCTAGTTTTCTGCCTGTTTGACCAATGTAGTGTTTGTTACAAAATACCTTGCAAGAACTGTAACAAACAGTACATTGGACAAATAGGCAGAAAATGAGCCACCAGAATGCATGAACACCAACTAGCCACAAAAAGACATAACCCACTCTCACTAGTATCTTTACATACAGAGGGGAAAGGATGCCATTTCGACTGGGACAACACAACCGTCCTAGGACAAGTCAAACAGAGACATGCTCAAGAATTTCTAGAGTTCGTTCGGAATACCATGCTTTTATCAACAAACACATTGATTTGGATCCCATTTACCACCCCTGAGAAAAAAACAGGAAACGACATCACCACATGAAATGATATCACCAACCCAAAGAAATCCAAACATAGAAATGGGGCCACACCACCACTGCTTCATCTGGAGGCTTACTGAAGATGTTCTCACCTGATATGGTGATGAAACGTCTGAAAACGAACCTTCCAGCTCAGTGAGCAAATATACATCCAGAACCTCAAACTGAGCTACCAATCTTCTCAAAACTTGCTGGGGCATATAGTACTAGAGCAATGAGATAAAGTTGAACTTTTATAAGATACTTGTTAATCAACAGCTGTAATGAGCACAGTTTTGTGCACCTCATTATAGGAAGGATGCAGATGAACAGAGAGAGTGCAGAAGAGGTTTCTGAGAATGGTTCCAGCCATGAGAAACTTCAGTTATGAGGGTAGATGGATTGAACAAGTTGAGGCTGCTTTCCTTGGAGAGGAGAGGGCTAAGAGATTTGATAGTGTTTTAAATTCATGCATGGACTAGATAGAGTAGATAGGGAGAAACTCTTCTCACATGTAAAAGGATTAAGAATGAGAGGATGTAGATTTCAAGTGTTTTGCAAAAGAAGTAAGGTTGTTACATGAAAAATGTCTTTGACTGAGTGTGTAGCTTGGGTAGGTATATACTGCTGGGAAGTGTGGTCGAGGTAGGATCGATTGAAGTATTCTCGAGGGTATTGGATAATTACAGTCTTATGTAAAGGTTGGCATTAGGTAACAATGTTTATTTAAAGAGGTGGTGCTGGCATGATGGGCCGAATGGCACCTCTCTGCACTGTAAGATTTTTGTGATACTGTCAACTTGGCAGTGTTAATTTGGGGTTTGGATAAGGTTTGCATCTTATCTTTGTTCTCTATTTCAATAGGTACTAGAGTTAAAATGACCTCAGCCACACTTTGTTAAGCCACTGAAGCCTTAGATTTATACTCCCAAATTAGCCTAAAAGGCTCTTTGAATCTCTTTGTGGCCTCTTTTTTTTTCTTTCTACTTCAAAAACCACATCTTGTTCGGCAACCCCTCCCAAACATTCTTTCCCTGACTTCAACAACCTCATATGTCCCTCCTATTCCTGTGCACTATCATTAGTGGTTGTGCTTTCAGGTGCCTACAAGGCCCAGTGTCTGAAATTCCTTTCTGAAGCTCCACTGCAACTCCAACTTGCTCTCCTCATTGCTCAAACCTTTTGCCCCACTTCAAACTCTTTCTTTTTGGCTTGCCATCTTCTTTTTTGTGTTCTACTTTTTGAAGTAGTTCGGACCGTTTTTCTCTGTTGACTCCACATTACTACCAGTTCCAGTCACAGAACTTCTGATAATTTTGTGAAGGAAAAATAAAATGTTTTCATTAATAGAATGCTTCATTATTGTAGGAGTTTCAACTTAACTATCCAAATTTTAATTTTCTGGAAACTTGTTAAATCGAAATCGTAAAACAAAATAATAAGGCTTTCACAACAGATACTGTCAACTTGTGTTGATTGAGGCTCAAGGGTTACTGGCTAGAGACGGTAATTTTAAATGCAGCACAAATAAATGAATCTTAGTTTCAATTGCATCACATGGTGCAAGTATGTCATTGAGGTTTTTTTTTAATCAAAGTAGGGAATATTAACCTGATGTGTCAATAAAAAGTTCAAATTGGCCTCAAACTGATTTTTAGTTCACCTCCGGTTTTGGCTTATGGTCCCTTCTGTCTCATGGTGGTTGAAACACGCGCACACGTCCATCTGCCCTCTTTCTCTCCGCACCCCCCCCCCCGCTCCTAAAAAAAAACAGAATGGCAAAGAACAGTTAATTGTACATTGCAAGACTTCTCGAAACTTGAAGTTTAACAACCCTAGTACCGAATCTACTCTAAAATAAACAAAACCCAGACATATTTGCAAGTGAATGAAAACTTATTGACTCTGTACTGCTTCAAATCACTGCCGAAATGAAATTGTCCGTGCTCACGATGAAATGCATGCCTTTAAGA
>NW_025211903.1:0-889 GCF_004010195.1 Chiloscyllium plagiosum
AAGTGGCTTACACACCATCTTCCCAACCCCCACCTTTTTTCTGTTTTGAAATTCTTTATACAATTATTTTAAATGATCAGTGTAGGTTTATCACTACCCCATTTCCCCCAAGCCTCTGACTTTATAAATGGACAATGACTTGGTTGGGTTAAAAGTCTACAGCTCGATGACAAAACATTCTGTTACACTTTGTTTCTACACTGGAACTTCTGTGGAATTTTGATTTGCTGGATGCTCATGGCTGGGAGTGAGGAACTAAAATCTGAATACAGGCTGTTGTCAGGAGCAACCATTTAATCCATGCTCTTACTAATAACAAACTGCTTCTTAATGCAAGTAACATGACAAAATGGCATCTAGGCTGCAAATTGAAAATTCTGCTTAAAATGGCTTTTAACCCTGCTAAAAGCTTCATTCCTGAAATAACCATAGAGTACTGAATCAAAGATTAGCAGACAATGCTTTCTTTACAGCATAGAAATAACTAGACTGGATAAGACATTACTAGCCATCCTGACTGACCTTGCAATTGCAGGTGCAAAGAGAAATAAAGAAGCTTGTTTGTGTAAAACAAAGTTGGTTCCCAGGAAATATCATTGGGCTAATTGGCTGTCAATAATGTCATTTCATTAAAGTTGATTGGGAATTGTCTGAATCTGCTCTGTAATCGTGGTTGTACTTAGAGTCATAGAGTCATAGAGATGTACAGCATGGATACAGACCCTTCGTTCCAACCTGTCCATGCCGACCAGATATCCCAACCCAATCTAGTCCCATCTACCAGCACCTGACCCATATCCCTCCAAACCCTTCCTATTCATATACCCATCCAAATGCCTCTTAAATGTTGCAATTATACCAGCCTCCACCACATCCTCTGGCAGCTCAT
>NW_025211903.1:5141-8052 GCF_004010195.1 Chiloscyllium plagiosum
TCCTATCCAGCAGGGTTCAGGAATATGAGTACACAGCAGTCAGTCTTCACAGTGGAGGATACGAAGAACATGCCAGTAATTGATAAGGAAACTGAAGAAGGTGAGGACTAAGAAACAACCATCATCACGAAAGCGTTAGAGCTGGGCAAGCTAATGGAGCTAAAGGTAGACAAGTCTCCTTGCTCAGATGAAATACATCCCAGGGTGCTATCAGAGATAGCTGGAGAAATAGTAAATATACTTGGAGTCAGAGTCCTACAGCAGAGACAGGCACTTTGGCCCAAACTGGCCCATGCCGACCAGAATGTCCATCCACACTAACCCCATTTCCCTGCACTTGGCCCATCTGCTTCTGACCCTTTGCTATCCATATATTTGTCCAAATGTCTTTTACATGTTGTTAATGTACCCACCTCAACCGCTTCCACGGACAGCTCAGTCCATATACATACCACTCTCTGTGTAAAACAGTTGCCCTTCAGCTTCCCTTTCATTCTTTCTCCTATAACCTTAAACTGATGCCCTCCAGTCCTTCATTCCCTGGGCAAAACACTGAGTGCATTCACCCTACCCAGGCCTCTCATTGTCTTATAGACTTCCAGAAAAGATCCCCCCCACCGTTTCCTCTGCTCTAAACAAAACAAATCCTCGCTTGTCCAACCTCTTCCTGTAACTCAGACCCCTGAGCCCTGACAAAAATCCTTGTAAATTTCTTCTGCACTTTTTCCAGTTTAATAACTGAATCCTACATTACATTCATCACATTTCCAGTATTTCCCCACGGCGCTGGAACCGACGTGACAACGCCAATGGATTACAAGCCATGATCGATCATTCACTCCTTTACAACGATCCCGTTTTCATCGTTTGTTCCATGGTGCAGGTATCCTTGTCTCTTTCTGGTTGCATGGTTAATTAAAACCTTGTCCTCATACAAAACAAATCTGTAACTTAATTGTTCCTGGGAAATGTGCCATGTTTTTCAGACTTTAAAAAAATGAAATCTCTCTCCACAGTCACCACTAACATGACTTGGCTGTGTCTCAGTATTTTTTTCCAGTCACAGTGATATTTGAAATATTCGCCCATGGACAGAATACACACCTTTCCTTCCACATGAAAAGGCCAATGATATTCAGATCGGCACGGATCAAGTAACTATCAAAACTGAACATGAAATTCAATTTGAATTTCACATCTGCAAATCCGCCATTTCTATTCCGTACAGAGAAAACAAGATACCACCGTTAATACCGGATAGATCTTTATAAGACAATGATAGTATTAAATTGTAGTTTCCTTGTTGCCCCAAAGCTTTAAATCTCAGTCTCACAATTTCTCTCACTTGTTAACTGAAGACCAAACCAATCTTCTCACTCCTTTCCTCCACATCCAGTTCTCACACTCTCTCTCCTCTCCTTGAATTCAGCTCCCTAGCTCCTGCCTGCAGACTAAGAACCAAAAAAAAAAAACGGATGGCACGATGTCACTGCTGTCCCACAGCACTCGGGTCCCAGGTTCGATTCCAGCCTTGGGTGACTGTCTGTGTGGAGTTTGCACATTCTCCCCGTGTCTGCGTGGGTTTCCTCTGGGTGCTCCGGTTTCCTCCCACAATCCAAAGATGCGCAGTTCAGGTGAATCGGACATGCGAAATGGGTCAGGGTGGGTTACTCTTCCGACGGTCAGTGTGGACTGGTTGGGCTGAAGGGCCTGTTTCCATACTGTAGGAAATCTAATCTAATCAAGTTTATTACTCTGACTCAGAGCCTCCTGGGTGTTGGTGAATCCTCCTCCCACCTCAAAGTGTTTCCTTCTTGGTCAGACCCAAACTGATTTTTTCCCCAATTGGAATCTCTTATTTATTTTCCCCACACCGACCCTCTGATTAGAACCATCCTGCACACACTGGCCAAATCATATCTGGTTGAACTAAAATGAACCAAATTAGAACTTTAATTGCTGGCCCATCCTTGTTCCTTTCCATAACATTCCTGAATCTTCACACGAGTTCTGATAACTTTCTGCAAAATGCTCCCCCAACTGATACCCCGACCACTTGTCACGATACCAGGGCTGGGACCATTCCCCTGGATTCTGTTCTCAGAGGGAGAAAGGGAGGGAGCAGCCAAAGACAGATTAATCCCACACATCCACATCCTCCCTCCCTGGAACTGACCCATACTGCACATATGCCAAAAATTGGCCAGCACTGCGCCCGTGCACTGGTTGCCCCTCCTACAGAGCATGCTCCAGATCACACAGGAACCTGGGTGATTGACAGCGGTTGCTGCCCAATAGGGTATAGGGGGCAGGGCTGGAAGACTGGAGTACTGGGACAATGGAATGGTAAACAATGAATGAAAATGGAGGACACTGGGGGATGGACAGCTCAGTGAGGGCCAGGATCAGTGCAGCAGCAGGAGGGGATCCTGGACAAACTGAGCAATGGGAGAGTCTGACAGGAGCCAAACCTCGTGGTTCAGAGGTAAGGACACTACCACCATTTCCTGGTGGGCTAGTGGAATGAACGGAAGATTTTCTCAGTCTCACTCACATGGAAACTCCATGAGCTCCTCCCACTTACTGTCTACGGTGGGGATGGAGGAGACAGAGCAGGCGGAAGGGACTGTCTTTCAAAAGGAACTAACCGGCATTGGTGTTTTTAACAAGATTCAAGACACAGTCACTAACACAAAGCTGGTGTACGTGAACTTTATCCAGAATATTAACACGTATAATTGGGTGACGCAGACCCCAATGTACAGAGTTAAGTCGTGGATATTAATAACGGCTTTGTGTGTGAGAAATCACCTCTCATAAACATGAGTCAATTTTTTTGAAGAAGTAACAAAGAGGATTGATGAGGGCAAAGCGGTGGAAACGATCTACATGGACTTCAGTAAGGTGTTCA
>NW_025211903.1:8802-14570 GCF_004010195.1 Chiloscyllium plagiosum
GAAGGTTGCTTTTCAGGTTGGAGACCTGTGACCAGTGGAGTGTCACAAAGTATTGGTGCTGGATCCACTAATTTTCATAATTTATATAAATGATTTGGATGCGAATATAGGAAGTAATGTTAGTAAGATGACACCAAAATTTGAGGTGTAGTGGACAGTGAAGAGGATTACCTCAGATTACAACGGGATCTTGATCAGAGGGTCGAATGTGCTGAGGACTGGCAGTTAGAGTTTAATTTAGATAAATGTGAGGTGCTTCATTTTGGAAAAGCAAATATTAGCGGGGTGTATATACTTAATGGTATAGTCCTCGGAAGTGTTCCTGAACAAACAGATCTTGGAATGCAGGTTCACAGCTCCTTGAAAGCAATCGCAGGTAGATAGGATAGTGAAGAAGATGTTTAGTATGCTTTCCTTTATTGGTCAGAGAACCGAGTACAGGAGTTGGGAAGTCATATTGCGGCTGTACAGGACTTTGGTTAGGTCACTCTTGGAATATTGCGTGCAATTCTGGTCTCCTTCCTATCAAAACAATATTGCGAAACTTGAAAGTGGTCAGAATAGTATTACAAGCATGTTGCCAGGATTGGAGGATTTGAGCTACAGGGAGAGGCTGAATACACCGTTTTCCCTGTAGTGTCAGATGCTGATGGGTGACCTTATAGAGGTTTATAAAATCAGTAGGGTCATGGATAGGCTAAATACACAAGGTCTTTTCCCTGCGTTGGTGGTGGAGGCACGATGGGGTGTGGGATACCGAGGCGGGGGGAGAAACCGACAGGCAAGGGAGACAGCTATTTTATAGATCTGCAACACAACCATGTTCCTGTTTTCTCTCTGTCCCCTTCAATGCATCTGAAGAGCTCAGAACTCGTGCATAGTCCCTGGAAAGTAGAGCTTCAGGGTGACCAAGTGCTGAAGGTTGCATTTGGGACGCTGACCTTTATTGGTCTGTGCACTTATCAATAAATGGACCTGGGTTCAATTCCACTGTCCTGGATTCATGTCTGTGGCCACAGACGCATCTTTCTCTGATCCTGACTCGTGGATCCCCTGTCACTATAGTTCTGCCATTCTCCATCCTCACGTTCTGTGCAGCGGAGCTATCTGTGGTGTCATGAACCTGGCTGTTGCTGATTTCCCCTGAGAGTCCACCCCACCTGTTCCCAACCTTTTAGATTCCCAAGCGGTGCACAATATCTGTTTGAGAAGGGGAATGATCACTGAGGCGTCCTGCACTTCCTTCCTGAGCCTTTTACTTGATCTGATGGTCACCCATTCCGTTTCTGCTTGTGTAACTCTCCCCTGCAGTGTGACTAACTCACTAACCGTGCTGTCCATAACATTCTCAGTATTGCTCCACAGTGTGTCCACTCTCAGCTCCAGGTCTGAAAAACAGTTTCTCAGTAACTGCAGATGGACACACTGCCTGCACACATAGCCGTCACGGACACTGGAAGCATCCCTTATGTCCCACGTTGTGCAAGAGGAGCACACCACGGGTCTGAGGTCTCCTGTAACAACATCTCACTACATTCATCCTCTCATTGAGCCAAGCAGCACTCTCAGTACAGCCCTGTCATTTTCAATGTCTGCTCATACCTACACTGCCCTCAGCCTCCTGTACTGTTCCAATGCATTTCAATGGGAGCTCAGGAACAGCATCTCATCTTTCAATTTAGCCCTTTGTAACCCCAGAGTCAACATGGACTTCAGCAGTTTCTGAATGAACAGACAGTTGTCAGAATCTGGAACGTTCCACCTGAAATGGTGCTGGAATTTGAGTCCACAAGGAATTTCAATGAGAAATTTGCAGGGAATTGGAAGTAGGGAGTTTACAGGTTAACATCATAAAGTGCATGATTGGGACTAAATCTGACAGTTCCTGCAAAGAGACGAGGCGTAATATGGATAAATCTGTGCTCTCTCTGGCCAATACCTCCTTCCACAGCTACAGGGCCAAGAATTAAACACATACCCAAAGGGTGATCCAACCATAAACTTAAACATCGTTCTGCTTTTTGCTTGACAAAAATATTGAAAATATTTTCCCACAGACAGAACAGACAAACCTTTCTCCTTTCACAGTTAAATGCCAATGATATTCAAATCGTGATGACTCTGTGGAATGTAGAAACTTGCTTTTGAGATCCCAGTCTCAATTATTCTCAATTAACATCCTATAAAATGAATTCACAAAACAAAGCTCATAGTCAGTGCAAGATGAATAGTGAAGGCAAACACTTCTTTTGGTATGTGTTGGATGCTCCTCTTCAAATCGCACCGCCCCCATCCAGGAAGAAGACACGTGCATGCTCCTTGCTGTACCTTGTCCCCAGATAAAGATGGCAGCCATACCCAGCACCTCTCACTGCCGGAGGCCCATGCCATCTTCCACTTTGCTGCAAACGTGGGACCAGGAGTTTCTAATTCAGACTAACGACCTGCACAGAGTGTAATTCAATCCTCCCAGTCTACACTGATACATTTCATCCAGCTGCCACTCTCCCCTTTCCCGTTTCCTCCTCCTGCACATACCAAGGGTCATCACGGGTCCCGTGACCCTTCCTCAGAACCGATGGCAGCTGGGAAAATTATAATCTCCACAGGAAACAGGCCCTTCGGCCAACAATTCAACACCCACCCAGACCCATTCCCCTACCCTATTACTCACCATTTCCCCGGACTAATGCACATCCCTGAACACTACGGGAAATTTAGCTGGGCCAATTCTCCTAACCTGCACATCTTTGGACTACAGGAGATAGGGGTTAAAGAGTAAATAATAGGTGGCGACAGAGCCCAAAGAAAGATTGGAACATTTGGAAAGACAAAAGAGTGGATAACGATCCGGCTGGGAGGGCGGAAAGCTGTTAATGGAGGAGGCAGGAACCTGGTAGCATCTCAGTAGCGGTGGTGGAAATGGCGGCTGATGATCTACGTTTTGTTGCAAAAAAGACCCGGGGCATCCAGTTGCCCCCCCACTTTAACACACAAGGCTGTTCCCAGGCCAACATCTCTGTCTCATGCTAACTGCAGTGTTCCAGTGAAGCTTGATGCAAGCTGGCAGAACACTTCAGAACATACCAAATGGCCTGGCCTCCGATTTCAAGGACTGCAATTTCCCCTCCCGTGTATCTCCTCCACTTCCCACACCACTGCTCTTGGCACCCACACTTCCAACTGCAACAAGGATGGAATCCCCCTAGTCCTCACCTTCCACCCAGATACAATGCATCATCGTCTGCCATTTCCACCACATACAATCAGACCTCACCACCACCACCACACCTCACCACCACCGCCTCAGGCGACTGACTGTGTGGAGTTTGCACGTTCTCCCCGTGTCTGCGTGGGTTTCCTCCGGGTGCTCCGGTTTCCTCCCACAGTCCAAAGATGTGCAGGGCCAGGTGAATTGGCCATGCTAAATTGCCCGTAGTGTTAGGTAAGGGGTAAATGTAGGGGTATGGGTGGGTTCGCTTCGGCGGGTCGGTGTGGACTTGTTGGGCCGAAGGGCCTGTTTCCACACTGTAATGTAATCTAATGTAATCTAATCTAATAAGAGACATATTTCCCTCCCCACCCCTCCCACATCCAACAGAGATTTTCCTGCACATCCAAACACCTCACCTTTTGTGTCCTTTGCTCTCGATGCGGTCTCCTCTACAGTGGGGAGTCAGGATGCCAACTTGTGGAACATTTCAGCGAACATGCACCAACCAACCCCACCGCCCTGTCGCCAACCACTTCAGCTACCCCCCTCTGCCGCCACGCTGCCAAGGACATGCAATTCCTGGGTGTCATCCACCCCCAAATCCGAGCCACCCGACGCCTGGAGGAAGAACACCTCATCTTTCAACTTGGGACCTTTCAACCACACAGCATCAAGGTTTCCTCATCTCCTCTCCCCCACCTCATCACAGATTCAACCCTCCAACTCGGCACTGGCCTCTTGAACTGTCCCACCTGTCCATCATCCTTCCCAATTATCCATTGCACCCTCTCACCACTACCCCATCTACTGGGTTAGTGGTGCTGGAAGAGCACAGCAGTTCAGGCAGCATCCAAGGAGCTTTGAAATCGACGTTTCAGGCAAAAGACCTTCATCAGGAAGGGCTTTTGCCCGAAACGCCGATTGCAAAGCTCCTTGGATGTTGCCTGAACTGCTGTGCTCTTCCAGCACCACTAATCCAGAATCTGGTTTCCAGCATCTGCAGTCATTGTTTTTACTACCCCATCTACATCTACCTAGTCTCTTCCTAGCTCCCTACCCCCAACCCCACACACCCCTCCCTATTTATCTCTCAGCCAGCTTCCCCCACTCCCACATTTCTGATGAAGTGCTTATATGCCCAATATGTCGATTCGTCTATTCTTTGGATGCTGCCTGAATTGCTGTGCTTTTCCAGCGCCACACTTTAAAGCAAGCTGGAAGAACAACATCTCATCTCCCACTCGGGGACCCTGCAATCCTCTGGCTTCAACATCGAATTCAATAATTTTATGTCCTGAACTCTCCCACGTTCTAGTTTCTTTGCCCCCTACCTCACATACCAGGCCTTGTTATTACCAGGCCTTGTTATTACATAGCCTGCTATTACACACTACCTATGGATAACCTCTAACAGTCCCCATAAACAGCTATTTACCCTCCCCCAGCCTGGTTGATATCCACTCCTTTGTCCAACTGCTCCGATCTCTCTCTCTTTGGACTTTATCCCCACCTATCATTTACTCCTTAACCTCTACCTTCTGCATATAAACCAATAGTTTTTTCTCAGTAATATCCGTACCTGAGGTAGGGTCACCGGATCCAAAATGCGAACTGATTTCTCTTCACAGACGCTGTCAGAACTGCGGAGCTTTTCCAGTACCTTCTGGTTGTTGTGTGTGATTTACAGCATCCGCAGTTCTTTTGCTTTTAATTTACCTCGAGTATTTCTTTCAGGTCGAGCAGATTGAAACCGTGTTTATCAACCCTCCCAGTCCACACTAACTCCATCTCTCTCCCAGTCCCTTCACACTCACTGAGACACCTCCCCCCTCACAGTGACACTGCGCCTGCAAAGCTCATGGTCAGGTGTTGGCCCGCTGGACCCACCCCTCATGCACTCCCATTGGCTGGAGGATCACGCCGACTCTCCTATTGGTCTGAAGCTGTGTCAATCAGACAGGCTCCATTGTGACATAAGTGGTGGGATCCTCCCAGGTGCATCAGAGGCTGAGGGATGACCTCAAAGGTTTATTAAATCATGAGGGGCATGGGTAGGATAAATAGACAAGGTATTGTCCCTGGGATGGAGGAGTCCAGAGCGAGAGGGCATAGGTTTAAGATGAGAAGGGAAAGATTTAAAATGGATCTGAGGGGCAATTTCTTTCACACTAGAGTTGGTGCGTGGATGGAATCTTCTCTCGGGAAGTGGAGGAGGTTGGTACAATTATACCATTTGGCATCTGGATGGGTATATGAATAGTAAGAGATTAGAGAGATATGTGCCAAGTGTTGGCAAATGGGACGAGATTAGGTTGGGATATCTGGTCAGCATAGACCAGTTTAACCAAAGAGTGTGTTTTCATGCTGTACATGTCTATGGCTCTGCCCTGTGATGAGCTTCATAATTCACAGTGAATGGGACAGTATCTTAGAACAGGGGCTGGGGGCTATTCAGCCCATTGGGGCTGTACACTCTCCCTCTGGAGATGGTGCCAGTCAGTCCCAACTCACCTTCCATTTAGACATAGCCCTCCAAATCCTTCCTTTAAAAAAG
>NW_025211903.1:14781-16330 GCF_004010195.1 Chiloscyllium plagiosum
ATACACATACCATGTTCAGCTTGAAAACATTGCCCCTCACATCCCTTTTAAATCTTTTCCCCCACACCTTAAGCCTGTGCTCTCTGGTTTTGGACCCACCTAACGTGGGAAAAAGACTCTGGCTGTTCTACCTAACCATGTCCCTCACGAGTGTATCAACCACTGAGTTCACCTCCCACATCCGATGCCCCAGGGAAAACAGCCCCAGCCAATTCAGCCTCTTCCTATATCTCAAACTCTCAACCCTGGCAACATCTTTGTGCATCTTTTTGAATCCTTTCATGTTTCACAACATCATTCCTATAGCGGGGAGACCAGGACTGAAAGCAGAATTCGAGAAGTAGCTGAATCAATGCCCTGTACAGCCCCAAAATAATGTCGCAACTCCTATACTCAGTACAAAACACCTTCTTCACTAGCCTAAGATTCCCAATTTCAAGGAAGTGTGAACTGCAGTCCAAGGTCTCTTTGTTCAGCAACACTTCTCAGGACCTCCTCATTAAGTGTACAAGCCCTGCTCTAATTTGCTTTTCCAAAATGCAGAACCTCATATTTATCGAAATTAAACCCATCTGCCACCACTGAGCCCATTTGATTGAAGTCCAATTGTACTGAGGTAACCTTCTTCACTGTCCATTACATCTCCAATTTTGGTGACTAGTGTAAACATACTAACCATACCTCATATATTCACATAGAAATCATTGATATAAAATGACAAAAAGCAGTGGACCCAGCACCCATCCTGACAGCATATTTCTCAACAGTTGTTGGGTTGGCTAAGTTGTTGGCATGGACGGTACGGACTGTGGGTCTGTTTCCATGTTATACATCTCTATGTCCTTCTGGACAATTCTGTATCTAAATAGCTAGTCCTCCCTGTATTCTACAGTCTCAAGCTTGCTAACCAGTCTGTTATGTAGAACCTTGTGTCTTCCTGGAGTCCAAGTTAGTGACTTTCATATACAAAGCCATGCTGCCTCTCCCTCATCACTTCTTGCCTTTCCAATTACAGGTAAATCATGTCTCCGAGAATCACATCCAACATCTTCTCTGCCACTGATTTCAGGCTCACTGGTCTATAGTTCCCTGGCCTTTCCTTCCCACCTATCTCAAATAATTGCAGCCATCTTCCAGGACCTCACCTGTGACTATCAATGACACAAATATTTCAGCGAGGGGTCCAGCAAACGCTTCCCTAGATTCCCACAAAGTTCTGGGTTACACCTGAGCAGGTCCCAGGGATTATTCCACCTTGCTACCGTTTAAGACATCCAGTACCCTCTCCTCGGTAATATGGACACTTGTCACGTTATCACTATTTATATCTCTAAACACTCTAGCTGCCACATCCTCAAGAATCTCATATAGAATCTCTCCCACCTCCTGCGGTTTCACAGACAGACGTGATGATTTTAGCGGGTACCTATTCTCTGCCTGGTTACTCGTTTGTCCTTAGTGTATTTGTACAATCACTTTGGATTCTCCTTAAACCTATTTCCTATAGCTATCTCATGTCCCATTTTTGCCCTCATGGTTTACCTCGAAA
>NW_025211903.1:23915-25000 GCF_004010195.1 Chiloscyllium plagiosum
CAATAACACAGTATTGTATCTGAGTCAACGTGTTGCCGACGTGTGTGCTGTCTTTTGCTCGGAAAGGATATTGCATGTGCGATCAGTTTGGTTCAGTCGCCATAGCCGATTATATCCCTGGACACTGCAACAGCCTTTTCAGCTGCAACCACAGCTCGCAGGCATTTACGTAATCCTGCCGCTACGAGGTCGAGCTTAGCCGAAAACTACGCTGCCAGTCTGAATTTTGCCCCATGATCCTCCAACAACACAGATGTCATGCAGCCATGTTTCTCATCTAACGTTTGATTGTTTGGATTCGGAATCCCCAGTGTAGGTGGACTTTGAAACGTCTTTTTGAATTCAACTCGGCCTCTGGGATCCATTGCAATGGACCTTGGTTCTGCTACACTTTTCCATGGGCCATGTCACTTCAGGGCGCCTCAAGATTTGTGTAATGTGGGATAAACGTTCTTCAGTAGGAGCGTATGCCCCAAAAAGGACAGCAATTGTTTCTTCATGTGAGGCCTTGGAATTTGCTGAATTACTTGCACTGTGTCTTGACCAATGTCCTTCCCTTGATCAGATATTAAGTGACTGAAGGACTTCACTGTTATTGCATAAATCGAAGCTTTGCGAGACTGGCTTTGTGCCCTTCCCTCGTGCCCTTCCTCTGTCGGTGCTACTGTTAAGCAATCGTCGACAGATTGCAGAAGCGCAGACCCACGGGTTAAAACTAGAATCTCCAGACCCCAAGGTAGAGCCTCATTATATATGGTGGGTGATTCACAGTAACATTGACAAAGTCGTGTGAACTCATAAGATTTCCCTTTGAATGAAAAAGCGAACCAGAATTGACTATCTGGATGCACCGTTACACTAAAGAATGTATTTGCTAAATCCACAGCAGGGAACCATTTACTGTCCCGTGGAAATTGAACTAATACAGTATAAGGTTTGGGAACGTTTGATGCGCGCGGGACAACATTGTTATTGACTACCTGCAGGTCTTGAACAAACCTCCATTCCTCCGGTTCACTTGGATTTTTTGCCTTTTTGATCAGAAAAATCGGAGTTCTCACCGGTGAGTTTACACAGGGGATTAT
>NW_025211904.1:0-8630 GCF_004010195.1 Chiloscyllium plagiosum
TAAATATCCTAAGAAGCCAAGAACATTCACTGCTTCTTAGCTTCATGATCACTCTGTGGCTACCCAAAACTTGAGTGAAATAAATCTTCAAGAGAATTTCCTGAAAGCTGGGACAACAAGCCTGTAGATGAAGCAAATCCGATGTCTCATTAATTCAGAGAACCTCCTCAGTATGGCCAAGAGAATTTGCAGGGTAATCACTTTGTGTTGTATTGTTTATACCCTGACAATTGAAAGTGGTACACAAAATGAATGAACGAATGACTGATTTTGTTGTCACAAATATCTCAAAAAAATAGCGAAAACTGTTTTGTTGTTACAGTCCAGTGCCATTTTGAGTTACAGAAAGAATAAAAATAAAATACTCAAACAGAGTTCATCTTCTGTTCAAGCTGGGTCTCACTCACTGCTCCAGGGCATCTGCAAGGTCTCCAGAAGGTTTTCTTGGCTTTAAGGAGTCTCTGCTCCAGGTACAACAACAGGGATGCCGATTCGCCAGGAAACCCCACCTCCATGGCTGTCGTCACCTCGCTGACATTGCCAAGAGTCCCTGCTTGAGCCTACTACTGTTAGGAGTCCCCGCTCCAGGCAATGCCACCACTGCAGCCAATGCTACACAACTGCCAAGAGTCCAGGCTCTGGGCCTACCACAGCCAGGAGTCCCCGCACTGGGCACCGCCACCACTGTGGCCAATACCCCACCTCTGCCACTAAGAGTCTAGTCTCCAGCCAAAAGCATCCAGGAATCCCTGCTCCGTGCACTACCACTGCTGCAGCCAATGACCCACCGCCACCAAGAGTCCAAGCTCCAAACCTACCACAGCCAGGTAGGGCACTGCCACCCCAAATTCAACTTGAGCTATTTAAAGGGAAGACAGAAATGATCCCAGAATAGAGTACAGAATAAGAGGAGACAGTGGTATAAACACCATTGGCAGGTTGAAGAGCTATTCAACAGACCTTATTCCAGACATGCGATTTCTTCTTGCCCTGTACTATATTCACAATGAAGAACTGTTGTGCAAGCATTTTACTTCACATATTTCCCAGACACTGAGCATGAAAACATGATAGGTCTCTGATTCCAGGGATTGCCATAGTACTTCCCTACCTCACATTCCGTGTGTGTGATCTAGTGCTTCTTCTTAATGCAATAGCCATTTGGATGCAAAACTGGCTGAAAGGTAGAAGACAGAGGGTGGTGATGGAGGGTTGTTTTTCAGATTGGAGGCCTGTGGACCAGCGGAGTGCCACAAGGATTGGTGCTGGGTCCACTACTTTTTGTCATTTATATAAATGATTTGGATGTGAGCATAAGAGGTATAGCTAATAAGTTTGCAAATGACACCAAAATTGGAGGTGTAGTGGACAGCGAAGAAGGTTACCTCAGATTAAAATGGGATGTTGATCAGATGGGCCAATGGGCTGAGGAGAGGAAGATGGAGTTTAATTCAGATAAATGCAAGGTGCTGCATTTTGGGAAAGCAAATCTTAACAGGACTTATACACTTAATGGTAGGGTCCTAGGGAGTTTCTTACAAGAGGGGTCTTGCACCTGCTGCGCAACGCTTATTGCATATTTTCTATGCTCTGTCTGAGCACCCTCTATATATGAGTTGTAGAATTCTTTACATTTACCAACATGTGCTGAAAATCCCTGTAAGTTCCCCGGTGGCTCCAAAATCTCTCATGCTCCAAATGTATAATCCTGTTAAAAGTTGAGTCCCAGAGTTCAGTTTCCTTGCTGTCATAAGCTGCGACTATATGCAAAATTGGTGCTATCCTCCGCTTCTTGCTTATTTTGCTCAGTAGTTACCTGTATAAGGTCCCGAAGAGCTAAAAGCTGAATTGAAGAAAACTTGAAATGGCCATATCTCCAGGAATGATACCTGACTAACCTCCTATCCTGAGTTCCAGGCAATTTGCATTTCCATGGCAACTGCAATCAAGTTATGAACATGAGAAAAATATTCAAAACATAGCAACTGCCACATTATATTTAGCTTTACAGTCTTTTTTTGTTTCTCTTCATTATTAATAGCTTTAATTCAACCAATTTCTGGTTTTGTCAGTACTTAAAACCATTGTATGTGCTATATGTTGGCAACTAGCATCCCACTGATTCAATAATATATGGGTAACATTTGTCAATTTTTAGGATGATATTTGAATAATTTATAACTGGTTTATGATTTTTTAATGAAGTGTTTTTCAAGAAGGTTGGAGTTACTCAATTGTACTTCATGTATTCTCTGAGCTAATTCTGAAACTCCTGTCATCTTATAATTTCAATGCACAGAAGGTTACCTTTCAATAAACCTTCCCAAAATTGATGCAAGATCTATAACTCTAATTAAATTTTTAAGTGCATGGCTATTTCATGTGGCGAAATGGATAAATGAAAGTCAGCTATGAAACAATTTATATTACTAAAGTGCACTCTAATGCAGCCACAAAAGATCTTAGCAAAATGCCAACGCCTATAGCAGATTTGACCCTTGAAGCATTCTAAGAAAAAAACTAATGCTTTTTTAACTCTGCTATTGGAATATATTTGTCCTCATGGCAAATGTAATAATTACAAAAATATGTTATGAAAATATTCCCGGAGATGTGCAAATTATAATCAATGTAATTAACCAATTTCATTACATTCCTCCTCTTAATTCTCTCAAAATATTTATACCCTAAATATACACATAATTGTCACTCTTTTCTTTACTTCAATCAATTCATCTACATATTGTGAAAAGTTGTTTTTCTGCCTCTTGCTGTCAAGTACAATCTGGCATTCGCTTACATTTTCTAATGATAGCTGTGGCTATCTGATATGGATCACTTTAAAATCCTAGGCTGTTACTACATTGAAATCATAATGTGGAGGTACCGATGTTGGACTTGCAGGGGTTGGACAAAGTCACAGGACACCAGATAATAGTCCAAAGGGTTTATTTGAAAACACTAGATTTCGGAGTGCTGCTCCTTCATCAGGTACTAGCAATGAGTCAAATTTGGATAATGTGGCAATTCCGATTATGGCTTAATTTTCATCCATTTCTGTTGGCAGAATTGCACATTCATGAATAGGATGCCTATCCCATTGAAGAAGCTCTGTGAGCGTCGTTCAAAGCAGTTTGAGCAGAGAACATTCTCATTTCCGGTCCAAACCTGCAGGAAAAAAAGAGTCGCCTGAGCAAAGAGATTGGATACAATGGCCACCATGTGTCAGTATTGATGGTACAAGAATTTTGCAGTAGTTCTCACTTGCATTCGAGCAACTGCAATCTACTGTAGTTGTACCAGGAAATGTAGATGTCGATTTTTATGATACATGAAAATCACTAAGTGTAGTGAACTGCTGTATGTAAAACAAGTGTAACATTTGGTTTTGCCAGAAATCACAATGAGACTGGTTTAAGAGATGGCATATAACATTAAACAAACAAAACCTTCCTGATGCAGAATGTAAACCCAACAGTACAACACTAGGTGACCTGACAATATCCAAGGCAGTTGTGCAAAGACGTGGAAATTCTGTGAAAATAAACACTGCATCAGAAATCCAGCCTGCCTGTGACAGTGGAAATCTACATGATATCCATGAGGGTGCTCATTCCGACCATTACCAGTCAGTCCATTGAAATCAGCAGATGGTACAATACTTACTAACCCATTGGGTTTGAGTTGTACTTCCATGAGACTGACATTTCTCAGTCTGCACTTGATGCTTTTCGGGCAGCTTTTTGTCATGGTTGAGTTAGATGAAGAACTGTCATCACTTGTGCTCAAAAAGGCCATTAGTTCCTTTGAAGCAGCAACACTCAGCGAGGATGGAATCTCAGCTCTACTGTTTAAATATGGACAATCCAATGCACTGCTTTACTTTCATGACCTTTTCCATCCTCATTGGAGAGCTGGATTCATCTCGTAGAACATATGGCGTGGATCAGGAATAAAAAAATTACAAGCAAAAGATTAGGGCCAATCAAGGGTATTAGTGGGAAGTTGTGCGTGGAGTCTGAGGAGATGGGGAAAGTGCAAAATGAATATTTTTCATCTGTATTCACACTGGAAGAAGACAATGTTGTCAAGGAAAATATACTGAGATAGAGGCCACTAGACTAGACAGGATTGACATTAGCAAGGAGGAGGTGTTAGCAATTCTGGCAAGCGTGAAAATAGATTAGTCTCCTGGGCCAGATGGGATTTATCCTAGGAATTCTGGGAAGCCAGAGAGGAGATTGAAGAGCCTTTGGCTTTGATCTTTATGTTGTCACTTCAGGAGACTAAAGGATAGCAAATGTTGTCCCCTTGTTCAAGAAGGGGAGTAGAGATAACCCTGGTAAATATAAACCAGTGAGCCTTACTTCAGTTGTGAGTAAAGTGTTGTAAAAGGTTATAAGAGTTAGGATTTATGATCACCTAGAAAGGAATAAGTTGATTAGGGATAGTCAACACGGTTTTGTCATACATCATAAACCTTATTGAGTTATTTGAGATGGTGACCAAACAGGTGGATAAGGGTAAAGCGGTTGATGTGGTGTATATGGATTTCAGTAAGGCGTTTGATAAAGTTCCCCACGGTAGGCTACTGCACAAAATAGGGATGGGATTGAGGGTGATTTAGCGGTTTGGATCAGAAGTTGGCTAGCTGAAAGAAGACAGAGGGTGATGATTGATGGGAATTATTCATCCTGGAGTTCAGTTACCAGTGGCATACTGCAAGGATCTGGTTTGGGGCCACTGCTGTTTGTCATTTTTATAAATGACCTGGGTGAGGGCAAAGAAGAATGGGTTAGTAAATTAGCAGATGACACTAAGGTCAGTGGAGTTATGAATAACACTGAAGAATGTTGCAGTTTACAGAGGGACATTGATAAGCTGCAGGGCTGTGCTGAGAGGTGGCAAATGCAGAAAAGTGTGAGGTGATTCACTTTGGAAGGTGCAACAGGAATAAAGAGTACGGGCTAATCGTAAGATTCTTGGTAGTTTTGATGAGCAGAGAAATCTCGGTGTCTATGTACATAGATCCCTGAAAATTGCTGCCCAGGTTGATAGGGTTGTTAAGAAGGCATGCAGAATGTTAGCTTTTATTGGTAGAGGGATTGAGTTTCGGAGCCACGAGGTCATGTTGCAGCTGTACAAAACTCTGGTGCGGCCACACTTGGAGTATTGCTTACAGTTCTGGTCATCGCATTATAGGAAGGATGTGGAAACTTTGGAGAGGGTTCAGAGAGATTTACTAGGATGTTGCCTAGTATGGAGGGAAGGTGTTATGAGGAAAGGCTGAGGGACTTGAGGCTATTTTCATTAGTGAGAAGAAGGTTGAGAAATGACTTAATTGAGACATACAAGATAATCAGAGGGTTTGATAGGGTGGGTAGTGATAGCCTTTTTCCTTGGATGGTGATGGCTAATATGAGGGGGCATAGCTATAAATTGAGGGGTCATAGATATAGGACAGATGTCAGAGGTAGTTTCTTTATTCAGAGAATAGGTATGTGAAACGCACTGCCTGCAACAGTAGTGGACTCGCCAACTTTAAGGGTATTTAAATGGTCATTGAATAGACATATGGATGAAAATGAAATAGTGTAGGATAGATAGGCTTCAGATTGGTTCCACAGGTTGGCACAACATTGAGGGTCGAAAGGCCTGTACTGCACAGTAATGTTCTATGTTCTATATGTGAAGCACAAATTATCCCATTCTGTAAAAAAAATGACAGAGAAGGTTTTAACAACTGTAGGGGCATCCCACTTATCAGCGTCACTGGGATGACCTTTACTGGCATCATGCTGAAAAGACTTGCAGAATGAATGTATCCCAATATGCAGTAGATGTGACCTTCTTTGTTCTTTTGAGGATCTTTGATGGCACCACTTCTGACCATTTCAGACTGATTAATAGAGTAATAGGACTCTGTCCAAGTCCTTACATTGTTTGATATTTTCTTCTCCATGCTTCTAACTTTTGCATTCCCTACCGTTGTGGAAGGAGATGACCTGCACATTAGGTCTGATGCCGAACTTATGTTGTACATACATATAAATACAGATTACAGAGTGGGAATGGATAGCTTGGCTAAATTAGAGCCCATTAAAAAAAGATAAGTACGCAGCTCATTCTTGGATGACTCTGGTGACGCCTGGTGAATTTGATGGTCTTGGTGATTTTGATTTGAAGACCTAAAAGACTGAGTTGTTTGTTCTTCTGGACATAATGCAATGGAGGCAGATTATTTCTTTAAAATCTCTGCTTGCTGCAGGTGAAGAGTGTCAATAATAACACAATGAGCCCAAAACTTGCATCGAGAGAGAGAGAGAGAGAGAGAGAGGAGGAACTATTGTTTGCTTTTCAGTTGCTTATACAGTTTGAGTTCAGCCAAAAAAGCATGTGTTCAAAATGCGCAAAAGTGATGGCTTGTCATATACCTGTTCTCTACAAATACTTATAATTTGAATATGATTGTATCCAATTGTAACTCAATTAGCTGTTATTTTAATAGCTACCTTAAATCATCCCAATCAATTAGCAGCTAACAAAAACAGAAATTACTGGAAAAGCTCAGGAGGTCTGGCAGCAGTTGCGGAGAGAAATCAGAGTCAACATTTCAGGTCAAGTGACCCTTCCTCAAAACTATGAAGTTCTTCAGATCACTCAACCTGGTTTTAATTAGCAGTTGATCTATCTCCCTCAGCTGAACATCTCAGGTGATTGCCACAGGTAATGGGGCAAAAGATGTAGGGGTTTTCATACTCTTCAGGGGTTCAATGTCTTTGATAGATTTTCCAGACTTGCTATCTTCATTTCAATGGGGTTGAAATGAGAGATATGTTGTAATGTGGATTAGGTGCCCTGCTTTACTTTCAGCTCAAGTCACTTTTAAACCATCTTTTTAAAAAGTCTGAACTTTTGCAAATTCAAGTGCATTTTCTAGCAGTGTTTGCCATAAAGGCCATTTTTAAGATATCTACAGAATATTCTATTGGAAGTGGCTAGCTCATTCTGTTACCCTGAGTCTATGGTGACAGATCATCTGACTGTTGATGCCGAACTTGATACACTCATTGGAAAAGGAAATACCACTTCTGACAACTCCAAAAATGTGTAAAGTAAGACAACAAATTACCATATCTACTCATGTAAAAGTCGATCTCATGTAAAAGTCGACCCCTTGCTTTTGGCCAAAAAGTCTTGTATTTTGCATACATCTCGTGTAAAAGTCAACCCTGCTCTATTGCATTATAAACCTTTTACGAAGGAAACTGCATGTTCTCATTAACCCATTTAAACAAAATCGCATTCATTCGTTCATACCAGTAACTCTACTCATCGCTCTTTGTTTACAATATTGCATCTCTATTCATTCATTCATTCATTCATTACTCTACTTAGCCCACATTGCTTACTACAACACATTTTAATTAATTAATTCATTCATTCATTCAGACTAAGTCTATTGATACTTATTGTGCTTTGTTCACGAGACACCCAAAAGTTAATGTCATTAAAAAATTAATCATTTTAATTGCATATATATCTTTAATTCTTTGACAAAGTTGTTAATGTTGCTGAGGTTCATTACATACAAGAATAAATGGAAGGGAAGTGGAAGAATTCGGCGGGAAAGTTCAAGACGCTTACACATTCAGAATTTAATAAATGTTTCATTTTAGGTGTGCCATTATACCAGGCCATGATGATGTTGAACAGTATGATTTTGTAGGATTTCAATGAATCTTTGACATTTTAAATTTTCGTGCTGGTATGTATAAACAAAATTTACTACCATTAATTCATTTTTGTTTCTCTTGGTTTTATCTGGTAATTACTGTAATTCATTGTGCTTTTCTTCTTTACCCGCGATTAGTTGAGCGATCAAATCGACTTCTGCTAATAATACAGTATTTCAAACTGCAGCATGAATTTCAGCCTCTCAAAACTAGTGCCCATGTAATAGTCGACCCTATAAATTGAACCTGTAAAAAAGTCTAAAAAATTTGACTCTTACACGAGTATATGTGGTAACTCTCAGGATCAACATATTGCTTTCGAAGGCATGTCCTGTGTTTACAGTACCTAAAAATGTATGGCTATGAAGTTTACAACTATCAAGAAAGGAACATTAACAACTTTTATCTTAAATGTCTGCAGTGCATTCATGGCATTTCAAAATTGTGAATGTGAAAGGCCTTTATCAAGAAGATGCAACTTTACTTTCACAAGAAGATGCATTCACAAGTTGAGGAAGAATGCATTCCCAAGGATATTCTAAATGGTAAGGTGCAGAGCCACAAAATCAGTGTGTTACCCAAAAGGACCACTCTCAGAAGGCTTGCAAACATGATATGAAAGCCCCAAATATCTAAACACTATTGTACAATAGAGGAAAATGACATCATTATCAGTCAATGGGTCATGTGATGATCAGTGGCTAAGGCACATAAACAACAGCACAAACCAGTGAAAATAGAACATCTGATAATGTCCACATGTGCAACGTTTGTGTCAGAACCTGACTATCATGGATTGGTCTCTCCAGCTGTCAGCTGAAAAGCACAACATAGAATTATCCAATTGCCAAAGGATTTGCTGCTTGTTCATCATCTGTCATATAAGGAAGAATA
>NW_025211904.1:23541-25000 GCF_004010195.1 Chiloscyllium plagiosum
ATGGAGTTTAATTTAGATAAATGCGAAATGCTGCATTTTGGAAAGGCAAAACAGGGCAGGACTGATACACTTTATGGTAAGGGTCCTCGGGAGTGTTGCTGAGCAAAGAGACCTTGGAGTGTAGGTTCCTAGTTCTTTGAAAGTAGAGTCACAGGTAGATAGGATAGTGAAGAAGGTGTATGGTGTGGTTTCCTTTATTGGTCAGAGCATTTAGTCGAGAAGTTGGGAGATTATGTTATGGCTGTACAGGAAATTATTTAGGCACATTTGGAATATTGCATGCAATTCTGGTCTCCTTCCTTTTGGAAGGATGTTGTGAAACTTGAAAGGGTTCCGAAAAGATTTACAGGGATGTTGCCAGGGTTGGAGGATTTTTTTATAGGCTGGGGCTGTAATCCCTGGAGGCTGAGAGTTGACCTTAGAGGTTTAAGGTCTGAAGGATATAGATAGGGTAAGCAGACAGTCTTTTCCCCAGGATAGCAGAGTCCAAAACTAGAGGGCATAGGTTTAAGGCAAGAGGGGAAAGGTTTAATAGGGACCCAAGGGGTATTTTTCTATGCAGAGAGTGTATGGAATGAGCTGCCAGAGGAAATAGTGGAGGCTGGTACAATTACAACATTTAAAAGGCATCTGGATGGGTATATGAATAGGAAGGGTTTAGAGGGATATGGGGCCCAGATTAAATTGAGGCTATATCTGGTCAGCATGGAGTTGGACTGAAAAGGCCTTTCTGTGCTGTGCATCTGTTCAAAATGGAAGGTTAAATTCTCAACAGAAAAATAATGCTCCAGCAAATACATCAACAAGTCTGTTCTCTTCACTATCAAAAGGGTTAATTCAGGCAGGAAATTTCACCATCTGCAGGTTGAATATTTCAGGCTTTCAATCTACTTTGCTCCAGATAAAGTCAAAATTTAATAATACTATTGACAGGCCTAGATCTAAGTTTTCAAAACTGCCATTTTATGACAGTCCCACTAATTTTGTATTCCCATAGTAAATGACTTAATAGATCCAAGAGGCCTTGAAATTTTAACTTCAACATTCCTCACTAGGTAATGGTGGGCTGCAAGGCCACTTTCTTCATCTGAAGAAGAGTTTAAACCATTATGCTAAGAGTTCAATATGACAGCTACAACATATGCACAATGCATCTCAGTCATAATTAAAAAGCACTCACCATTGCAAACCACAGAGTTGGTATCAATCTCCAAATCAGTTGGAACCAAATCTTTATGGTACACGTGTGTAAGCACTGTTCGAACAACATCTGAACTACTTGGTAGAACGGCATCATTCTGGAAGACCAACTCACTCTTCACTTTAACTGACCCATTCCTGTGCATCACGACAGAGGCATTTCTAAGTTTGTAATAAAGCACTGGGAGTGGCATCATTTAAGTCTTTCAGCTTGTCAAAATTAACTCCAAGCCAGTATACTTATTGCTGACAACATGGT
>NW_025211905.1:0-25000 GCF_004010195.1 Chiloscyllium plagiosum
TCCTTGACTTCAATGGCATTACAATCACTGAATCCACCACTGTCAACATCCTGGGGATTAAGAGTGACCAGAACAGGACCAGCATAGTAATACTGTGACTTCAACAGCAGGTCACAGGCTGGAAATTGTGCAGCTATCTCCATACCCCCAAAGTTTATCTGTTATCACAAAGGAATAAATCATGAGTGTGATAGAATACTACCAGATGGATGCAACTCCAACAACACTTAAGAAGCTCAACATATTCAGGGCAAGACAGTCCGCATGACTGGTAGCCCATCCACCACTGTAAATGTTCACTATCTCCACCACTAATGCATTGTGACAGCAGTTTGTACCATCTACAAAATGAACAGCCACAACTCACTGAAGCTTCTTTACTAACACTATCTGAAGTCACAAGCTCTAGAAGGACAATGATGGCAAATGTATGGCAACACTACCATCTGCAATCTTTACTCCACTATCCTGACTTGGAACCAAATTACTGATCCTTCACTGTTGCTGGATCAAAATTCTGCAGTTCCCTTAACAGCATTGTGGGTGTACTTATAGCACATGGCTGCAGGATTTCAAGAAGGCAAGGGCAATTAGGAATGAGTTATAAATGTTGGATTAGGCAGTGATGTCTAAATCCCAGGAAAGGATCAAAACAAGTACTTTCAGAATCCCATTGTACTTTAGGATTCATTACTTGATAATAAAGTCAATTGCCAGCAGTATAATTTTTCTTTGTTGGGTTGGTTACCTATCAGTAGGCCCCAACATTCGAGGACTGATGTGGTTCCACTGTGGTGTTTTCGCTAAAGGAAAGATGACTGAAGTTGGAGTAGTTGGATTTGTTTGAAGCATAAAGTCATCATCATCCTCCTCCTCTTGGCTGCTCGGAAAGCTGGGAAGCTGCACAATGTTGAAGGAAATGTTGAAATTCAAAACTTGTAATTCTAAAACAATTAATATTTGTTTGATAATTAAGTATTTATTATCTGTACTGAGATAAGATTTCACATTCAATAAAATTACTCATTATGGATGCAAGTCAAAGCATGTATCTTGTTTCAGATTTTTGTTTTGAATTTTAATCCAATGTACTTAAATTGAAGAATTCAGTTTATTTTCCCAATAAGCTAGAGTAAGTCATGTCCTGATAATTGGCTAATTGAATAACATTAGCAGAACTTGGAGGTTAGTGCTCACTATTAATTTTTAATAGCACCAAAGATACTTGAACTGTTTTTGTAAATATGCTTCTTAATTGTGTTATACACTACCTACAAATTGTGCTATTGCCTTTATATGAATTCCTCAACAAAAACTGTCCCTAATTTTTATATATATACAAATTTCATGATAAATTCTGAATTTAAAATCACAATGAATATGCTACTACCATCAACCTCAGGATTTCCATCAAAATCTTCAGAGGTAAGGCATTTTGATTGTGCTGTAATTTAGTGGTTTCATAGTACAGAAACTCTGAACAATTGACAAGAATCAAGCACAACAACATAAATTAAAATCATGCATTCTGGAACATTTTGAGAAATATTCTGAATTTATTTGATGTTTCATGCATACAAAAACATCTTACCCCTTCCTCAATGACAGTTATCAGAGAGGTCATTAAACTCTCAAGTGAAATTGATTTGTATGAGGACTTTGGCTGCAAATTGTACAATCAGAACAGTAATGTGGCAATGCAGCATAGAGTCTTTCCTCAAATCCCTCACTGGGTCCTCTTGGTAAACAGCTAATTTGGACAAACAATGAGACCATTGTCATTTGGAGAACAGGAAAAATCAGGAAGATTAGGAGGGCAAAATATTCTGGGGAAAAAGCTGAAATTTTACGACAAAAAGACTTTCTAACTAAATAAGACATGCCTTTAAGGAAGCTAACATAACCCCATTATTTAAAAAGGAGGTAGAGAAAACAGGGCATTATAGCTAGTTTACTTGACATTGGTAATATGGAAAATGCTAGAGTCCATTATAAAAGATCGAATATCAGATCACTTGGAAAATATTGACAGGATCTGACACAGTCAGCATGGATTTATGAAAGGGAAATCATGCTTGACAAATCTACTGGAATTTTAAGAGAATGTAACTAGTATAGATGATAAAGGGGACACAGTGGCTGTAGTTTACTTAGACTTCAAAAGGCTTTTGATAAGGCCCTACAGAAGAGATTAGCAGGTAAAAGTTAAGTCATGAGATTGGGGGTAGTGTACTGACATGGATAGAGAACTCGGCGGGCAGACAGGAAAACAAAGAGAAGGAATAAATTTTCTAAGTGGCAGCCAGTGAATAGTGGGGTACCACAGGGGTGTGCTTCACCCACAGCTATTTGCAATATACATTAATAAGTTAGATCACAGCACTGATACGGTGCAGAAAGAAGACACTGAGCCAATCATGTCTGTACCAAATCTATTCCCTCATGCTAACTTCTGCCTTTCCACCATCTCTCTTTCCTCCATTTCTTAAATGCTGTCTTGAATGCCTGAATTGAACCTGTCTTCACCACATTTCCAGATACGGCATTCCATATCTTTTCTCACATTACCTTTGCTTCTTTTGTACATCACTTTTAATCAATGCCCTCTTGTTCTTTTTCCTTTTCCAAGCAGAAACAGCTTCTCTGTTTAAACAGCTGGCTCATGTTTTTGAAAACTTCAATCAGATCTCCTCTCAACTATTTTCTCTCCAAGGAGAACAATCCCAACCTTTTCACTCTTATCCTCAGAACTCTTATTCTTGTCAATCCCTTCTGCACTCTCTCCAATGAATTCCCATCTTACCAATAACCTGGTCCCCCATCTATACACAATACTCCAACTGAGGTAACACATGTCCAGTACAAATTCAACATCACCTCGTTGTTCTTATACTCTATTAATGAAGCAGAGAACACTATATGCTTTATTAACTGCTCTCTCACCTTTCCTTCAATAAGTTGTGTTCTTTTACACCCAGATCCCTCTGCTCGTGCAACCCTTCAGAATTGTTGTCTTTCAATGTATTTCCTCCCGTCTGAAATTATCCATTAACCCAGTTACCCTATAATCTCTTGATTCCCTTAGTGATATTGAACTTTAACACACTCTTAAATATATTCATTGAGCATGATAAATATTCATAGACCTAAGTGAAGAACTATTAAAAAAACTCATCTCAATGATTAACCCTTTATCCTGAGACTATTGCTATACACAAGATAACTTTATTTGACTAGAAGCCAAATCCACACTTTTAGTGAGAAATTTATTTCACTTAACCACAACTCATAAAATTAATATTTTTCAGTATTTATACAACTAATTCTCACTGAATTAATCCTTAATTAATATGTCCATCATCTGCTTCCTTCTTCAATTGGGTTTCAAGCATCCTTTAAGAACTTATTAAATGATAACAGATTTAATATTTCCTTTTTAAATAAATAGTATATACACAATAAAACAAAACATATTATAATCTCTTACTTCCACATTAAAGTTCCAAGCATCCTTTTACTGCTATGTCCAACAGTTTCTGAGAGCTTTCTGCTTTGTTTGTAAAACAATTGGACAGTTGACTACTGCTACTCACCCATTCCATTCTCCAGCATCTGCGTTAAGATTGCAACATTGATCCTTTTTTCCATTCACTCATTTTGCGGAGTATACTTTATCCCATAGTGACTTATAAGACTTGATGTTGCAGACATTGGGTATTTCAGCTAAATCCCTTTTTAGAATTTCTTCCAATAATTTTGTGATGAAAAATCTACAAAAGGTACTTTTTACTATTCTTCTGACCTTTTTAGCTTCCCACAAGCAAAGTTCTAAACCCTGCTGCATGCAACAACTCATTCCTGAGATTTGCACAAGAAGCATGATTAAAACAGGTCTCATGTTCCTACCGTACCCTAAAGATGGAAACTTCAAAATACAATGGTTCATTTTTAATTTTTTCAATGTTTTGTTTGTTCAAATAATTTCTTCCAACTTGAGATTTTTCAAAGTTGTACTCAACTCTAAGACTTCAAAACGGCCATCTAGCCTTGTTTCGGTGCTGTGCTAATTCAGCTGTCTAATTAGACTTCACAATTCCTCCATTTCAGTTTCCAAAGCCATTGCATATTTTTGAGAAGCCACACTTTGACTAAAAATAATGCGTTAAGATTTTCCAAATAAAATAGCCAAAATGACACTTGAGGAAAAGGTGAGGAATAGAGCTATTCCTGATGAAGGGCTTTTGCCCAAAACGTCGATTTTCCTGCTCCTCGGATGCTGCCTGACCTGCTGTGCTTTTCCAGTACCACTCTGATCTAAAATAAAAAATGGCACTTGATCCTTTCTGCCCGATTTCCAATTCACTGTAGTTAAAAGCCCCAGAAGTCCAAATTCCAATTTTGAATTCTGCTTTAAGCCCATTTATGAAACTGCTTCTACCCCACAAAAAAATCATGTGTTCAGTATAAAGATTCCTGACAGCTATCACTTGTGATACCAGTAAAACATGGCAGAGTCTGCTTTATACTGAAGACAGCCCAGTTTTAACAAAACAGATCGTACTGAGAAGTACCAAACTCTAGAGATATAATTTAGGTCACAGAGTCAGAACGTTATACAGCATACAAACAGACCCTTCAGTCCAACATGTCCATATTGATCAAATATCCCAGATTAATCTAGTTCCATTTGCCAGCATTTGGCCCATATCTCTCTAAACGCTTCGTATTCATGTACCCATCCACATGCCTTTTAAATGTTATAACTGTACCAGCTTCCACCACTTCCGCTGGCAGCTCATTCCATATTCATCACCCTCTGTGTGAAAAGTTGCCCGTTAGGTCCCTCATTTATTTAACATTTATTTAACATCCAAAGTGTTCCCACTTGGTGTCTCCTTTGGAGGTGAAGAACTGCTTCCATCGTGAGCTAATATTCCTACAGTCATGCATCCTTCATAATAATTGATCCAAGCACCCAAGCATGAGGTCTTAATAAAGCCTACCCAAAAATTCAAAATTGCTTTTCCGCTAATTTGTAAATCTACTCAAATCTCAGTCCCCAGTTTTTCTTCAAAAGCATGTGCTACTAGACTTGCTTTAGCAATATATTTCTCATCAGGAGACACTTTTCCATACGTAAGGCTAAGGCTGATTTGTCTCCAATTGATACCTCTGTATACACTCCAAATTCTCTCTAGTTCTCTAATTCTTCTTGTCCAGCATTTTTTCATTAACATGTCTTCTAATTTGCTTGTGGCCACTTAGACTTAACAATCACATGGGTTTCTGCTGGTGATATCCATGGTTTGTACTACAATTCTTGGCCTTGCTAAATTATGCCTTCTATTCTTGACCTTGTTAAATTACACTCGCCACCTTTTGACCTCCCCTCTTATTAAGAGGATTGTTTTCAGTGATTTATGATTTCTTTTTCAGGGCATTTGCTTCCAGATCCACTATTTGAGCCTAGTTTGTGATTTATTGTCTTCCTATCTTTATACATCATGTTTCCAAAGTTGTACCATGATGTATACCCATATGATGGGTACACATCATGTATACCCATTATACATCATGGGTTCTGACCTTCATCCCTGACATTTATCCAGCTGTTATATTTTCCGTTGTCCTTCCCTGCTCAACTTATAATTGTCCATTTCTCCTTAGCCTAGCCCCGTCTGGTAAATATATACCCATTTTTTGGCAGTTGTCCTTTGAGACTAATGCCTTCATATTAACTATCAGAACTGATAAGTCCATGCCCACTTTGTGCAATGAATATGGCTGGAAAAGGATACTTCCCGAGGAATTTTTTTTAGTGCTATTTTTACACTGGGGTGGTTCGCATGGGGAATGAACTTTTTGAGAAAGTGGTGGATGTGGGTACAATTACAACATTTAAAAGACATTTGAATGGATGCATGAATAGAGTCATACAGCATGGAAACAGATTCTTTGGTCCAAATACTCCATGCAGACCATATTCCCAAACTAAACTACTCCCACCTGCCTGTGTTTGGCCCATATCCCTCCAAACCCTTCCTATTTGTGTACTAACAAAATATTTTTAACAGTTTAACTGTACCTGCATCTACCACTTTCTCTGGCAATTCATTCCACACACTAACCACTGTCTGCGTAAAAACGTTGTCCCTCTCATCTTTTTTAAATCTTTCTCCTCTCATCTTAAAAATATGCCCCTTAGTTTTGAACTCCCTCACCTCAGGGAAAAGATCTTTGCTATTCATCTAATGTATGCCTCTCATTTTTATAAACCTCTATAAGGTCAGCCCTCAACCCCCCCCCCATGCTTTAGTGAGAAAGTTCCCACCCTATCCAGCCTATTTTTTATAACTCAAACCCTCCATTAATAAGAAAGATTTGGAGGGATATGGGCAGGAGCAGGCTGGTGGGACTAGTTTAGTTTATATTCGGCATGGACTGGTTGGACAGAAGGGTCTGTATGACTCCATGACTCGATATTTTGGAACAGTTCAACAACTTAAATGCCAGCACAGATTGGCATTCAACCAAATGAAATTTATGTAGTTTTGCATATAAATCTCTGAATTTCATGATGTTATGTTTTCTGGTATTATTTTCAGTCTTCCTAAAATTTGTCAAAAACTGGCCACACTTCATAAGCATTCAATAAATTATGTTTTTGATAAATTATATCAATGAAAGTTAACAACCTGTCAAAACTTCATTTATGTTCAAATCATCAGGCTCACTTTGTACCCTGCTTCTGTGTGGTGGCAATAGTGCAAAGGCCATACTTCATCTCCTCTCTAGCCATTGGAAAAATGGGGTTGCTTCCATACTATAAGATTCATTTTCAAAAATAAAGTTTGGGTAATCATATCCTGAAACTTCATCTTTTGATTCAACCATCCTCTGCAACCTCAACATATTAGAAGATAACTATTTAAACAAAGATCAAGTTTACATTTAAGTAATGGCTTTATTTCAATTAACCACACTCCAGGAAACGCTCAGCCCATTAATTACAAGCTGCCCATATTTATAACAACCAATTCTCATCTAATTTAGCCCAATGAACTTGTCTATCATCTGTTCCCTTGTTCCATTAAGTCTCAGGTATCCCTTTGGACCGTATTAGATGATAGCAAATATAACTTCTAATTTGAGACTCCCCACTTAGGGGAATATAACAGATACTCTCCCCGTCAAACATCCTTAAGAATTTTATACGTTTTAATGAAATGACCTCGTATTTTTATGAACTACGGAAGATTAGCCTATTTTGCTCAATGGCTCTGCATAAGACAGCCCTCTTTCTCAGCAATCCATCTAGTAAACCATTTTGCACTCTAAAGTAAACTTAGCCTTCCTTAGAAATGGAAAGCAAAAATTATACAGTATTTCAGGGATGTCCTCACAAAACAAAGTCATATACATTGTAGCAAGTCTACGTTTAATTTTAATCTGCTTTCAATAAAAAAAAGTATTCGACAATCATTTTGAATCATGAAGAATTTGATGAGATTATCTGATGCTTTATAATACTGTGAAATGATGTCCTACATTTCCCTCACCTTTATTCGTTTATGCTGCAATACTGCATCATTGAAAAGGTCTTCATGGTCTTCCTTTGGCAACTGTTCCAGGAAGGACCTTACTTGTTGTTTTCTTTTCAGTGTTCCAATATGAGCAACAATTTTCACAGGGTCATCTATAAAGTATGATACATAATGAATAATTATGCTATGAAACCACAAAACTGTTATCTCACCTAATCAGTGAAATCTGAACATTTTGGCAGATAATTTTGTTTTACATCTTGATTATAGAAGGAAATAATTCCACAAGGAAATATAAATACTTATTTTATGGCTTTATTTTGGAAATTGTTTTGAAGGAAAGGAACTTATTTTTTAGCTTAGATTACTTGCAGTGTGGAAACAGGCCCTTCGGCCCAACAAGTCCACACCGACCCGCCGAAGTGCAACCCACCCAGACCCATTCCCCTACATTTACCCCTTCACCTAACACTATGGGCAATTTAGCGTGGCCAATTCACCTGACCTGCACATTTTTGGACTGTGGGAGGAAACCGGAGCACCCGGAGGAAACCCATGCAGACACGGGGAGAATGTGCAAACAAATGTTTTGGATAGGTGGCCCATCAGGTGACAGCACTAGCAGCCAGAGCAGTGCCACCATGCTGGTCCTGCTATATAAAGGAGAGGGATAAAGGGTAGTAGAGCAATATTAATTGGAGATTCGATAATCGGGGCACAGAATTTTGTGGCTGCAAGAGACTCCAGGATGGTGTGTTGTCTCCCTGGTAGCAAGTACATGGATGTCTCTGAGTCTCTTAGGACTATCCTGAAATGAGTGGGTAAAATATTGGCACAAATGACAAAGGTAGGAAGGTCTGACAATGACAATTCAGCAAGTCAGGTAGTAAACTAAAAAGCAGGACCTCAAGGGTAGTAAATTCAAGATTACTCCCCGTGACGTGTGTTACTGAGGCTAGGGACGGAGACAGAGTAGAATTGAACATGTGGCTAAAAGACTGGTGTGTGTGTATGTGTGTGTTGGGGGGGAAGGGGTGCTTTGGATATGTGGATCATTAGGAAGTCTTCCAGGGAAGGTGTGATATACAAGAAGGATGGATTGCACCTAAACTGGAGGGGTACCAATATCCTGGCAAGGAGGTTTGCCCTTGAGGTGGTGGTGGTAAGCTGCCTTCCTTAATCACTACAGTCCATTTGCTGTAGATAGGTCCACAAGACATTAGTGAGAGAGTTCCAGGATTTTAATCTTGCAACACTGAAGAAATAGGAATCTTTTTCCAATTCTGAGTGGCAAGTGGCTTGGGGGGGATCTTGCAGGTGATGGTGCTCCCATGTATCTTTTGCTCTTGTCTTTGTAGATAGTAGTGCGTTAATAAGGTGCTGTATAAGGAGTCTTGGTGAATTTCTGCAGTGCATTTTGTAGATGGTACAAAAACAGAAATTGCTGAAAAAGCTCAGCAGGTCTGGCAGTATCTGTGGCGAGACATCAGAATTAATATTTCGGGTCCAGTGACTCTTCCTCAGAACACTTAGGTCACTGGACCTGAAAGATCAACTCTGATTTCTCTTCACAGATGCTGTCAGACATTCTGAGCTTTTCCAGCAATTTCTATTTTGTTTCTGATTTCCAACATCCTGCTGCAACTGAGCATCATTGCTGAAGTGAGTGGATGTTTGTGGATGTGATGCCAATCAAACGGGGTGTCCTGTTCTGGATGGCATCAAGCTTCTGGAGTATTGTTAGAGTTGCACTTACTCAGGCAAGTGGACAATATTCCATCACACACCAGAATGGAGCCTTATAAATGGTGGACAGGCTTTGAGAAGTCTGTTTTGACTTGTTTCTACTTTTTGATGACCACATCTTCCCAATTTGATCACTTGCCCCACTATTTAGTATAAAATCTTCTTTAGTATGGACTGCCCTGGTCATACGGGCTTGACTTTCTACAGTACAGGTGTCGGTGTCCCACAGTTCAAATCTAGAGATTTTTACCTTTTGAGATTCTGCTTCTTAATTTAAATGCCACTTCATCCGGAAATAGATGCTGGGCAATCAGACAAGTCAGAGGCAGGGCAGATCATTATTCTGAAGTCCTCCATGGTTCTATCCTTGCCTGCCTTCCTTGTTTTCATTACTTACATGTTGCCTTTTAGTGCCACAAGTATCAATACCAACACTCTCATCTTCCCACCACTCTCCAAATCCCTTCTATGTTTCTGTTCTGTCAAACTCTTTCTCCAATATTCAGTCTTGCATTCTGGTTCCTATAGGGCTTTTTTTTCTATACAGCTCTATAACTCTCACTTGGTCTAACAGTATTCTCCCTGTTACTACTTCTACTCTCATATATGTCATTACCCCTCTTCTCCACACGATAGCTGTTGTTAGTCACCAAGTAATCACACTCTAATCTCTATCTCTATAATTCTCATACAAACATAACTCCTTGATCAAGCTCTTGGTTGTTCTGTCTTCATTGGTTAGGTGTTAATTGTTTGATCACATCTTAAGACGGTTTAAAATTTTTAAAAACGTCATCAGCACAATATAAACATAACTAAATAGATTTATCGTATTAACAATAAAAAGACATTCTGCTTTCAATTTTTCCAAGCCTAATATTTGACAATGTCTATTGCTCACTTGTGGCAACCTAGTTCACATATAACTGATGAAGAAAAAGAATGAAATAAATGCATTAACAAAGAACATGAATGTGCTGTTTAGGAGAGGGAGATTTAGGGAAAAAATGTAAAATGCTGTTATATGTACATATTATACAAGATGAAAGGGAAATAGAAAAGAAAGAAGGTGAACAGGCTGATGAAACAAATGCAAGTTTCATTAGCGAGAGGAACAGAACTTCTTCACTGTGGGAATTCCTCGAAGGCAAGTGGCAGTGAATTAAATGTTAATTTCAAAGGAAAATACTGTGGATGCTGGAAATCTCAAATGAAAATCAAATATGTTGCACATGCCTTAGCAGTCAGGCAACATCTGTGAAAAGGACCATTAATTTTGAAGCTCAACATGACCTTTCATCAGAGATATCTGATCAAACAGCGCAGTGAGATACAAAGCAAGTTTGAAAAAGTTCTTCTCTCCAACAGTTTGACTCTTATTTTACAAGCTCCTTTGCTATTTCCTGTCTTGTACCTGATCAAATATCTAAAAACTAGTCCTGATGAAACATAATCTTAAACTGAAACATTAACTTTGCTACTTTTCAGAGGTGCCTGACCTGCCGAGTATTTCCAGCAATTTTTGTTTTTAACATATGTGAACGTAACTACCTATTGCGAGTTTTGGATATACCTTTATGTTAATATATAACACTTAAGGGCGGGATGGTGGCCCAATGGTTAGCACTGCGGCCTCACAGTGCCAGAGACCCGGATTTGATACCAGCATTGGGCGACTGTCAGTATGGAGTTTGCACATTCTCCCTGTGTCTGCGTGGGTTTCTTCCAGGTGCTCCAATTTCCTCCCACAATCCAAAGATGTGCAGGTTATGTGAATTGGCCATGCTAAATTGCCAATAGTGTTCAGGTATGTGTGGGTTAGGGGTAGATCTAGAGTAATGGGAAATAGGTTTGGGTGGGATACTCTTTGGAAGGTCAGTGCGGACTTGTAGGGCCGAAGGGCCTGTTTCCACGCTGTAGGGATTCTATGGATTCCAGAATTTTGAATGAAATCATTTAGTGTGGTAATTCTATATAACCATATAGTTACATATAAGATGAAGAGTGCAACACAGTGAATTTCTTATTGTATTTTCAACTCTCGTCACTGGCTGACATATTTCCAAAAGTATTTACAAAAATGAACTGCTCACAAACAACATAAAGGGTACTTACCATTATATTAAAACAAATATTTATGATTCTGACCCACTCCTTCATAATCTTATCCTTTCCTAACATAATATTTGGCAACGTTTATAATAATGAAAAATATTCTACACTACCTCATGTACTAACAAACCATCTCTAAGTGTATATATTCCAACCTTGCTTGTTTTCATTACTGGAACATTTTTTCTTCTGCTTTACATTAGGCCTTTTGGACAACTTCAACTGATGTTCAGATAGGTACTTTTGCTGGCAAGCCTCAGCAGAACGTGTTCCAACAGATGCAGCAACCTTGTCCCAGGAATCAGGTTTAATTTTTGGTATTGCTGAAACAGTTCTATTAGGGTAAAAGTCAAATTGAAACTTCATTAAAACCATGTAAAATAAAGATAACTGAGCTTACAATGTTTTAAAATCTTTTAAGGGACATCCTACATGTATTGTTACGTGAACAAAATAGAACAAAGATGTCCAATACGAACTTTCGGTGAAGATGTGTTGTATTGTGATTGATCTATTCCTTAATGACCAATAATTCGCTTCTGTAGAACTTAAAAGGACACAGTGCACCTTAACACTTTACCAGGCATTTCTGTAAAGAAAATTCTACTTGTGTGCCTTTATTGGCTGCTATTCAGGATCTGAACACTTCTACTCCTTTTCTTTTCTTCATTTTTACCACTCTTTCCTCTCATCATACCTTCTTGCATTTCAACACTCTCAGCTGGCCTATATCCATATATCTTTACTCTCCTGCCAGTATTTCAGCCTGACTCCCTATGCCAATAGTAGCAGCTTCTCCCTATGCCAATCTTGGCCCATGATGCAAAATATTCAAACATATTCTCTCACTGCGCTTTTCATCTAGTATGGCCACTGCTGGATAATTTTGCCAATCGCTTTCTTGACCAAATCATCCCACTCACTGTTACCTCCTGAGTCCAAGAGCTCTCACTATGTTTGCTAAATCTTTTTCCAGGAAATCCACTGACACGTGAATAAGGTCTTTCCGATCTGTGAACTTGCAAGGAATTGTTCTGATCCTAGCTGATATTATCATGGGAGAGTTGGATCCCAACGTAAGCGAAGCCCCATTGCCCTCAAGGGAGTCCCTCCCCAGTACTGTGTTATAAAAGAAATCACCTTGGCTACAGAAATACAAATTAATCATTAAACTCCCTTAGACATACAGAATCCAAATGCCACAAGTTCAAAATGCAAAAGTCCAAAATGAATGATACTAAAATATATATACACATCGGACACCTTACATCACAGTATGATCTAATCCACAATGTATGAAGGCAGTTTTCTTCTTCATAGCAAGAGAATTCACGCACATGAGCAGTAACTCTTGCTACAATTATACAAGGTCAAATAAGCCCACATTTGAAAACAGTATGTGCAGTTCTGATCTCCTCACCTGAAAAAGCAAATTAGAGTCATAGAGCTGTACAGCATGGAAACAGACCCTTCGGTCCAACCCGTTCATGCCGACCAGATATCCCAACCCAATCTAGTCCCACCTACCATCACCTGGCCCATATCCCTCTAAACCCTTCCTATTCATATACCCATCCAAATGCCTCTTAAATGTTGCAATTGTACCAGCCTCCACCACGCTCCAGGGAAAACAGCCCCAGCCTGTTCAGCTTCTCCCTTTCGCTCAAATCCTCCAACCTTGGCAACATCCTTGTAAATCTTTTCTGAGCCCTTTCAAGTTTCGCATCATCTTTCCAATAGGAAGGAGACCAGAATTGCACGTGATATTCCAACAGTGGCCTAACCAATGTCCTGTACAGCCGCAACATGACCTCCCAACTCCTGTACTCAATACTCTGACCAACAAAGGAAAGCATACCAAACGCCTTCTTCACTATCCTACCTACCTGCGGCTCCACTTTCAAGGAGCTATGAACCTGCACTCCAAGGTCTCTTTGTTCAGCAACACTCCCGAGGACCTGCCATTAAATGTATAAGTCCTGCTAAGATTTGTTTTCCCAAAATGCAGCACCTCGCATTTATCTGAATTAAACTCGATCTGCCACTTCTCATCCCATTGGCCCATCTGGTCAAGATCCTGTTGTAATCTGAGGTAACCCTCTTCGCTGTCCACGACACCTCCAATTCTGGTGTCATCTGCAAACTTATTAACTGTACCTCTTAGGCCATAGAGGGAGTACAGCAAAGATTTACCAGACTAATAAATGGGAAGACATTGAATCGGTTAGGATTATATTTTCTGGAGTTCAGAAGAATGGGGGAATCCTATAGAAGCCTATAACATTCTAACAGAACCAGAGAGGATAAATACAGGAAGAATGTTCCTGTGCTTTTTGGGGGTAGGGTATGAGAAGAGAGAAGGGCATGAGAGGGAGTACAGAACCAAGGATCACAATCTAAAGATATGGGGTAAACTACTCAGGAATGGTAAACCTGTGGAATTCACTACTACAGACAGCAGTCAAAGCCAAAATGTTGTATGATTTCAAAGAGGAACTGCATATAGTATGTAAGGCGAAAGGGATCAAAGGATCAAAGCAGGAGCAGTCTATTGAGTTGGATGATTAGTCAAGATTATAACGAATGGCAGAGAAGGCTTGAAGAGCTGAACAGTCTACTCTTGCCATTTTCTATGTTTTTGCAGTAGAAAAACTAATTTCTCTGCCGTATAAATCGATCTTGTGGGACTCTGGAGTATTCTGTTCCTCTGATAACTTGGCCTGCTGCTTCAACATCTTTAATCAACAATAGAAGCAGTGGTCAATGAGTGGTGCATTGAATGCCACTGTTTTGATTGTAGACTCAACATGCACACCTTTGGCACTTATGTCCGAATTTGTTATCATCAGGATATAGTATGACATATAATTTTGCATGTACATAACTACCCGCCTCTGCTGAAATGTCTTGCACATTTTTCTCACACTTCAAACTGTCGTACCTTCTCCTTGTGGATCTCTCACGTTCTATTAAACAGCTGCCTATACACAGCAGTTCAATTTTACTTGATATCAACCTCATTGTTGCTGAACTACACACATCTAGTGCATTTTTCAATGTACTTAATTTAACCCTTTCACAGTCTTGCCCTACTCTAGGCATACTCTTCCAGATTTATAACTCACATCTACCAGCCATACAACATTTTGTTTGTATATCCTGCCCTGTTTGCAATGATGGCAAAATCTTTAACTACCTGAGTCCCAATCTTCAGAACTCTCATATCAAACCTCAATGCTTTATAATTAACTCTAAAAACTTAAATCTACTTTTTTAACCACACCACATCTCTTTTTTTTTTCAAAATAGACCACTTTCCTGTTGTCAATTTATTTTATTTGTTCTGCATGGTAAATTTGGAAGCATTATTTAGATTAACAATGTAAGTGTCCTGTTTTCAATGACAAATTCCCAGACAAACACTGGGTATATTTTGCACTTTGTCAATTACTATGCTTTCAATTAACACAAAAATAATTGTTCTAGAACAATTCAAACAGTGTGAGTATAAGCCTTACGAATTAAAGAAAGAATATGGGAGAGCTATTTGAGATATTTCAAATTTAATTACAATAAAAATTCGGAGATTATTTAGCTAAGTATGGGTGACATTGGTACCATAAATGTCTGTTTAAAAAAGTTACAGTCAAATATGTGCAACAAGGAACACTCTATCACAATGTTGAAAACTAAAACAAAGTGATGATCAAGATACAAAAACTCAATACTCATTAAGTTATTGGTAATACAGTCAAGAAATTGGTTTGCGAAACACATATGCTTAAAGATACAGCATACATAGTAAAAAGACAATAAAGTTCAAACTAATTTAAATCATTTAGGTATTCTTACCTGTGTAGGCAACGTAGTTCTTTCTTGGTCCAGGGTTCGGCTTCACTATCAAGGGAATGCAAGGATATGAACTGTTTTGCTTGCTTCTTCAGACTAGATCTAGAATTTGATATGGGGCGGAAGTCTGTAGCCAATACTTTTCTAGGTACAGTCTTTTTATTTGGAACTTTTGTTTTTTCTTTTACAATAACTTCAGTCTTACTTGCTTCAGTCTCTGAAACATCTGATGACAAAAATCTATTGAATTGATTCTCAGTTTCTCTTTGTGAAGAGTGTTGCTTGCACTTTAATGCACTGCTTCCAACATTATGGTGTCTTAATTCTGGTTCCTTTATTGGATATGAAAGAGATTGTTGAACTTTGTCATTTGGTTTTGATGAGCATTTTGAGCCAGTTGTAGTAGTCACTTTGGCATTGCCACTATGTAATACTGTTTTCTGCCTGCCTGTTTTAGAATGAAAAGGAGTTTGAAACTTTTGAACACGAATGACTTTCTGTCTCCTAGGACTACATAGGTCATTTGAGGTAAGTTCGTCTGTATTATTTTTTCTGATCTCCTTGTTGTTTGGAATAGAGTTGGATGATATCAGTGCCTCAGACAAAATACAATCTTTAGTAATCATTGGAGAGATGTGTTTCAGCTGAACTGAGGATGTTTCAGACTGGGGCTCCGTGCTATTAGTACAGTCAGAATTACATGTAGTCAAAATGATGTGCTTATTTATTGCTGTTTGATTTTGTTTACTGACACACCTTCTGTAGTTTGCACTTCTCACTTTCCTTTTAATCTTAATCTTGACACTCTCACTGGTCTCCAAACTCTCATCTTCTGATTGTCTTGATTCAACAAGTTTTTTGATCAACTTTGAAGAATGTTTCAATCCTGTGGATCCACTAGAACAGTCTTCAAAATTATCACGGTCATTTGTACCCTTTACTTTAGATAAACTACTCATTTCTGCCACAGACATATTTCTTTCTTTGTTTCTTTTGCTTTCAGCATTACCTAACAAACCACTTGATTTTATTGTTCTATTTCTTAATTTGTAAGGGTCACGTTGTTTCAATGTCATGGGTTTCCAATTAAATTTGTCTTCGAAATTATCAGTATCATTTGTATCCTCTATTTCAGGTGAATTGCTCACTTCAGCTACAGACATATTTCTTTCGCTTTCACCATTATCTAACAAACCACTTGACTTTACTCTTATACTTCTTAATTTGTAAGAGTGTTTTGTTTTCCTGAGTTTCTGATTGGACTCGTTTTCAAAAATATCACTTTCACTTGTATCCTCTATTTCCTTTGGATTTACCATTTTTATAGTGGTCAGAATCTTTCCATCCTTTCTTTTCACATTAGCAGTGGGTAGTTCATTTAATTTCACTGTTTTGTTACTTAATGTCCGAGGATCACAAATTGGAGTCAAAACAACAGTTGGGTTTAGGTCACCATATTTTCTATGAGTAGGTTTTCCTGTTGTTGTACTCAATGAACTTTCACCTGTGCTTGAAGCAACCTGTCTTAACAACTGTTTGCGTTTTTGATTTCTTGTAATATATTTCACCCGTTGGTTGTTAGGCTTTTCATTTCCCTTTTTTCCCTGTTTGCAGCCTCTTTCCATCTTCAAAACTGGATCTATTAAAAGACATATGTTAGATTCTAGATCTAATATTCAAATACAGTAGATGTTTACTGTAAAAGATAAATTAGTTATCTTTCAGCATTGCAATCAGTGTTCCATGAGAAATCCACTAAAACAGTAAAATGCAATGGGAATTTTGGACAAATGACAATTTTATTCCATTCTTCACTTTACATATTCCTGGACGTCATACCAAATTACCACATGTTAACTAAACATGTGGTAAAGGTTTGGTTGATGAAATAGATTTCTGTACAGTTATCCTTCAGAAGTGCATAACTGAAGATGATACCTTGAATTTATAAAACAGAAAACATACCTTGAATTTTGTCTATTAAAGTTTTCCATCATCTTGGTGTTAACTACTTCAAAATCGTTTTTCATGGGATGAAAATTGCAAACAATACCAACATTTGGTGCTCATCTTTTATTGCCATTGAACTGAGAGACTTGCTTGCTGCTTTTAGAGGGCAATTAAAGTATCAGCCACATTGCTGTGAATTTGGAGTTACACATAAGCTAAACTGGGTGAGAATGGAAACTCCCATTCCTAAAGGACAATTATTGGCTTTTAAAATAATTGATAAGTCATCATGGTCACAATTATTGAGTCTAGCATTATACATTAGATTTATCAATTGAATTAAATTTGCACGAGCTGTCATGGTGGCATTTGAATCTATGTCCCAGAGCATTAGCGTCAGCTTCTGGAATACTAGACCAGTGATTAGTAGTTGTTTGAGACCTTCAAGAAAATGCTTGGTTTGCATGCTGTTTCATCTTAATAAATACTTGGAAAACAAATATGACAGGAATTTTGATACAGCAATCTTTGAAACAACATTGTACCTGGCAGAGCAGTCAGAGTTAAGATACTGACCAGCAATGATCAAATTGAATTGTGAAACAAGCTAGACTTGCTCACAGAAATTCTCATGGTTCTTAATTACAAGCTGTTTTCAAAAGATATGTACATGGACCTACATGGAAAGCAAAGCAGTTTTGGCAGGAAGGAAAACCGTTTCTTCTTTAAATGCATATGCTCTCATTTGCCTTAATAGCTGATATTTCCTGCATCCATATTTTTTTGAGCTTCTTTAGGGTGCAGGGAACCTTCCCAAAAATTAAATCAAGGGCATCCACTTCTGCAATATATTGTTCTAAAACATTATTCCACTGATACACAAAATAAGTCATTTTTGCTGGGAATGGAGAATTTGAGTTATAAAAATAGGTTGGATTAGATTAGATTACTTACAGTGTGGAAACAGGCCCTTCGGCCCAACAAGTCCACGCCGCCCCGCCGAAGCGCAACCCACCCATATCCCTACCTTTACCCATTACCTAACACTACGGGCAATTTAGCATGGCCAATTCACCTGACCTGCACATCTTTGGACTGTAGGAGGAAACCGGAGCACCCACGCAGACACGGGGAGAGTGTGCAAACTCCACACAGTCAGTTGCCTGAGGCGGGAATTGAACCCGGGTCTCTGGCGCTGTGAGGCAGCAGTGCTAACCACTGTGCCACCGTGCCGCCCACCCTGTTCCCAAACTAAACTAGACCCACTTGCCTATGTTTGGCCCATGTCCGTCCAAACCTTTCCTATTCATGAACATTTAAATGTTGTAATGTACCTTGGCTTGGACATTTTTCATTAGGGTATAGGAGTTGAGGGATGACCTTATAGAGGTTTATAAAATGATGAGGGTCATAGATAAAGTGAATAACAAGGGTCTTTTCCCTAGGGTTGGGACTTCAAAACTAGCGGGCATATTTTTAAGGTTAGAGGAGAAAGATTTAAAAAGGACATAATGGGCTTTTTTTTTTTTTTACACACAATGGTTCGTTTGTGGAATGAATTGCTGGAGGAAGTGGTAGATGAGGTACATTACAACATTTAAATGTTCATGAATAGGAAAGGTTTGGACGGATATGGGCCAAACATAGGCAAGTGGGTCTAGTTTAGTTTGGGAACAGGGTCAGCATGGACTAGTTGGGCTAAAGGGTCCGTTTCCATGCTGTATGACTCTATTATAGTTTATAAAAAGATAATTAAATTAAAAGGAACCAACAGAGAATAGTTGGCACCAAAACAAATGGTGCATTCAGAAAATCGTCACTGAATTAATTTGTGCGAACACAATATTTAAACATCATGATGTCACTACATCTCACTCATTTACCACCTCAGTTATGTGGAGAATATAAAAAGTGCTATATGGCTCCACAAATAATCTTCCACATTGCTAAGATAGAACTCAATGTGAGTGGATAAAATGCATGCAGATTCATGTAGCCGAATCCCTACAATGTGTAAGCAGGCCATTCTGCCCATCAGGTTCACAGCTACCCTCTGAACAGCATCCCACCCTGTATCCATGCATTTCCCATATTTAACTAATTTAGCCTGCACATTCCTGGATAATATGGGCTATTTAGCATGGCCAATCCCCCTAAACTGCACATCTTTGAACATTTTAGTATGAGGATGATCCTACCAAGTACTTCAGCAGATGGATTTTTTTTTATTGTCCCATTTCAAAATACTCTAATGCTATTTGAATGAAGTTCTTCATGAAAAGATACTGTTTTTATTATTGTAATGAGAAATAAATATTGGAAACATAACATATATAATGGGTTCACACCTGGTACAGAAAATGGATATGCAAGGTAATAGAAATGATAAAAGGAGGGACCCAGAACAGACTTAGAGAGTGGTCGTTCGCGATGACTTTAGAAGCACTTCTTCACACAACATGTGGTTGAAATATGGGGGAAACTTCCTTCAAACATCTGCTAAGATTTGATAATCCACCCCCAATTTTGCTCAGACTTCTTGGTGCTACACTCTGTTAAATGCAACCTGGATGGCAAGGACAGTCACTCTCACCTCACCTCTGGAAATCAGGTCTTTTGTCCATGTTTGAATTAAGGTTGTATTACGATCAGGAGCTAAGTGGTTCTGGCGGAACCTGAACTGGATGTCAGTAAACAAGTTATTCCTGAGCAAATATTGTTGGTAGCACTATTGATGACAGCTCGTTTCACTCAGGATCATAGAATTCCTACAGTACAGATATAGAGGCCATTAAGCTCATCAAGACACATCTAGACCCATGACATCCCACCTTATCCTCGTAACCCTGCGCTTACCATGGCTAATCCACCTAGCTTGCACATCTTTGGATGGTGGGAGGAAACTGGAGCACTGTCTCCCCACACAGACAACGGAAGAATATACAAATTCCTCTCAGACAGTCACCAAAGGCTGGAATTGATCCCAGGTCCCTGGTGAAAAGGTAGCTGTGCTAAACACGGAGCCAGCATGCTGCTCCAAATAATCATCGAGAATAGACTGACTGGGCAGTAGTTGACTAGTTTGGATTTTTCCTGCTTTTTGTTTACAGGACATATTTTGGCATTGTTCCTCATTATTGGCTACATGCCAATGCTGTAACTGTAGTGGAACAGCTTGGCTAGGTATGCAGTAAGTTCTGGAGGTCCAGTCTTCAGTACTATTGCTGGAATGTTGTCAGGGCCTATAGCCTTTGCACGATCCAGCCTTCAATTGTCTCTTGATATTATGAGGTGTTAATCAAATTAGCTGACTTCTGGCATCTGTGATGGTGGGGACCTCTGGAGGAGGTTGAGACAAATCGCCCAAGTGGCACTTCTGGCTGAAGATTGCTGTGAACGTTTTAGCCTTATCTTTTCTATTAATGTGCTGGGCTCTCCCATCATGTGTGAAGCCTCCTCTTGCAGTGAGTTGTTAAATTGTCTGCTATCTTTCATGACTAGATGTGGCAGCACTGCAGAATTTAGATCTGATCTGTTAGCCTTTCTATCACATGCTGCTTGTGCTGTTTGGCGTGCAATAGTCCTGTTCGGTGGCTTCGTCAGGATGACACCTCATTTTAGGAATGCTTGACGCTGCTCCTGGCATGCTGTCATGCACCGCCCATTGAACCCAATATCTAAGGATATTATTACATTTAACTGTCATAATGTAGATATTAACTTTATTTCAGCATCAGCCATTGCATCATTATAATAATAGGTGCTGACAGTTCTGCCACCAACACAACTGTGGGGCCATACATAGTAAATATAAATCAAATATAAAAAAAAACTGAGTATATTGTGTGTGTTATGTAAATTTTTACAGAAGCTATATTTTCTTACATCTCTTTCGCTTTTTACTCAGGTCGTCTGTCAATGATTGTCGTTTTCTCTGTTGATTTGAGGTTCTCAAATAATTTCCATCTTTAACATTTGTTTTCTCCTTTTGTAAAATTAAAAAAAAAACAAGTTACTTCAAGTCATTAAGTATTTATTATTCCCTTTATTATAAATTATTATACTTACTACATTGTTTTGTGCGGTGAAAATTAAGTAATCCGTTCCACCCTCATTGATGGTAACGTTCAATGTATTATCAATTACTAATCGTTGTCCCCTCCAGTACTCCAATGGTGCTTTGATGCAACGACCACTACGACTAGTCAGTGTACATCTTTGCATTGACATTTCTGTGGAAACTGTAATCTCTATTGTAAAATAAGGTACAAAAGCCATTTAAACAGTATTAAATATCAGAATTAATGCACATAACCAGTTGCAGAGCAGCAAACAAGATGAAATTTAAAATACTTTTGAATTTTGAAAAATGAAAAACAAATTTTCTGAGATTACCAGGATTTAAATTCTAGACCATTTAATAAATTACAAAATTGGTAAAATAGCTGCTATCTTGCATTATCAAGATAAAATTGTTGGCTTTAGTTTGTTTACTTTAATTTATAAAGATTACACATGCTATGAATTCAGACCAGACTGCCAACTTTACATTATGATCCCAGACTACATCATGAAATTGTAATTTGATCTGGTTTGTGAGCAGTATCTTTTATCTTTTAAGCAAAGGTGATGTGTTCCAGGGGACTTAAGATAATAAGATTTCATCATTTTGAGCAAATATCAAGCCTTTACAATAAGAGCTGGAACAATAATATGATCTATATTACATGTGCAATTTATTTCTAATACCCAGAATTAACGATATAGTAGACACGAACAATACTGTGATTGAACTTACAAAGCACATAAATTTTAAAAAGTACAATTGAGAAAGATTACAACAGTTTTCCACAACTACCTCAGATGCCCTGATGTCATAATTGGTCATAAAATCTCATTAAGCTTCACAAGGGAATATAATTCTTCACTTTTGCCGACCCGGCTTTTAACTCTTGCTCAAGAGCTGTTCACTCATGGACTGCTACAACAAATGTTTCTGTTCCGGCTGATCACCTGCTTTCCTGCATTTACGCTGCCCTGGACTCTGAATACTGCTGTCTAGTACTTACTCACCTGCACATCTCCAACATTGTGCCATCGGCTAGCTTCCCGAAGCAAGATATGTCCCTAGAATTTCTGAATTCTAATCTTCTTTTGTTGCTTGAAGTAAATACTTTTTTGAGGAGTTTCAACCCTCAGTCATCTGTACTCATGTATTATTGACATGAAAATTCTTGTGAGCCACCACAACTTCCAGGACACTTCATATGTCCTGTTAACAATACCTAGCTGCTGAATAGCTTTTAAAGCTGGACTGAGATCTACTGCATCCGACGTGGTCTCCTCTACATTGGGGAGACAGGACGCCAACTTGCAGATCATTTCAGAGAACATCTCTGGGACACCTGCAATGACCAACCCCATCGCCCTGTGGCTGAACACTAATTCCCCCTTCATCTCCATCAAGGACATGCAGATCCTGGGCCGCCTCCATCACCAAACCCTAACCACCCAATGCCCGGAGGAAGAACGTCTCATCCTCCACCTTGGCACCCTCCAACTAGACAGGATCAATGTAGATTTCACCAGTTTCCCTATTTCCCCTCCCTCCACCTTATCCCAAATCCAACCTTCCAACTCAGCACTGCCCTCTTGAACGGTCCTGTTCATCTTCCTTCCCATCTATCTGCTCCATCCGCCTTCTGACCTACCACTTTCACCCCCACCTTCATCCACCTATCACATTCCCAACTACCTTCCCTCCAGCCCAACACCCCTCTCATTTATCTCTCAGCCCCCTTGGCCCACAAGCCTCAATCCTGATGAAGAACTTATGCCTGAAATGTCAATTCTCCTGCTTCTCGGATGCTGCCTGACTGGCTGTGCTTTTCCAGCACCACATTCTTCAACTCTTTTGAATAAGATACAAAACTGGTGGCTGGATATTAAATATTCACGAAGTCTGGGATTGGTTATTCAAAAATTTGATTAGGAACCATTGGAGTGACTTTGTGGAGTTTTCAATGGTTTAATTTTACTGTGTTGCAGTTACAGAGGTAGAAAGGCTGATTGGGTTCAGCTATCTGTCTCCGTGTCATAACAGAGTCCTCAAAATCCAAGTTCACTGGGTAACAGGGAAGGCAAATGGAAGTAGGGAGGTTTTGCTAAAACTATACAAGGCAGAACCACAGCTGGAATACCATAAACAGTTTTGGGTCCCTTATCCAAGGAGGAACAGAAATTGAGTAGGTTGGGCTTGTACTCATTGCAATTTAGAAGAATGAAAAATGACCTTATTAAAACATACAAGATTCTTAGGCGGCTTGGCAGGGTAGACATGGTAACCTTTTCCCCCCTTCTGGAAGAGGCAAAGACCAGTGGGCATAATCCCAGAATAAGAGGTTGCACATTTAAGACAGAGAGGGGAAAGAATTTCTTCTGTCAGAGAGTAGTGAATCTGGGAATTACTTGCTGCAGAGGACTGTTAAGGCTGAATAGACAGATTTTAATTTTTAATCAGGAACGGAATCAGAATTATAAGAAATATAGAATTGAGGATCATCACATCAGCCATGATCTCACTGAGTGGCAGAGAGACTTGATGGACTAAAAGGTCCTGCATGGGAGACTAATAACAAAGGCCATGGAATCTGCATAAATTTGGCAAATTGTATCCAGAATTGGCTGAGTGACAGGAAGCAGATGGTGATGATCAAGAGGTGTTTTTGTGACTGGAGGTCTATGTGGCGTTCCGCCGTTGTTGTTTGCAGTAAATGTAAACAAATTAGACTTCAATGTAGAAAGGTTAATCAGTAAGATCACGGATGATACAAAAATTATGGGGTGGTAAATAATGAGGAGGATTGCCTTAGATTACAAGATGATAGAGTGGGCATAACTGACAAATGGCATTCCATACAGGTAAATGCAAGATAAATGAACTTGCATTCAAGAAATATAAATTGAAGCATTTTCTACATAGTTAAGACCCTCTCCCCACAACAAATTGTAATCATTTCATCTTCTTCACTAAACATACACCCCTCTTCCCCAACCCATACAAGTATTTAAAAACTTACCATTATCAATTTTTGACTCTCTCATTCGCTTTTTCTTTGCTGACAATGGAGTCTTAGCCTTATCATGTGGTAAAACTGCATTATCTTGTAAATTTCTGGATTTCACTGAAGGCAGCTTTTGAAACCTGGCATTTTTACTCTCCCTTGTTTTTGAATGACATCCTTTTTCCCTAAATGATGAGAATTTTTGAAAGGATTGTTTTAAAATTGTTTAGATTAATATTATTTCAATAATTGGTTGTTTGGCTGTTTTTTGATGTCCTCATCAGTAACTTCGCAGACAGGAGGTGTACATAAAATTCATTGGGTGACTTTTCTAAAATGTTTCTATCTACTGTTGGGTCTTTAGAAGATAAATGGCTAATTATTGCCACCTAAGGGCCTCATACCATCATTACAAGTATTTTAAATGATGGTGGGGGGAGGGGTGGGTGGAGAGGAATAGAGAGACAGGCTCATGGCACACAAGAATTTCATATACTTGAAATGCCAGACAAGGCCAGGTACTGGAAAATGGGATAAGAAGAAATGGATATGTAATGACAGGCCCAGATATAATGGGAAAATCTTCTAAGTTGTAAAAACTAACAAATTTGGCCCATTGTGATTTTCCAAAACAGCTTTCATTTCTTCTCTCGGGAAACATTTTTTTTGAATAGTGACCCAAACATTTCCGTAGTAACTGATAGCATCTTATTTTCTGTGAAACGTGATCACTAT
>NW_025211906.1:0-25000 GCF_004010195.1 Chiloscyllium plagiosum
CATTAAATCTCAACCTCTCTAGAGCTGAAAACTTACATTCCCAAAATGAGGAATTGCACTCTTCCAGATTTAAATTTATGATTTAAATTTTAAGATGCAAATAATCTAGCATTTTTGTTTCTGCTTTCCCCCTCTCCCCATCTCTCCTTATACATCATTTCATTTTCAGGACTTGGTTATACCATGATGTAAATATTTCATTTAAGTCAAGGTGAGAATCCATCAATCTGATTTGCTGAAGAGACGCTTATTTGCTTTGTTCGCACGCCATAGATCTCTAGAAGAGGGTGTCACATTGAAAAGTTATTCCAATCACTTCAGTTACACTCAAAATCCTACAAACATTTGTGGCAGTTTTAACCATACTGAACTGCAAGTTCTGTTCCTTCACAACCAGAGCTAAATGTGGAATACAAAAATTATTGAAGTGGATCATAGAGTCTCGCAGACATTCCATGAATGGTTTCTGATATCAAACCATACTTAAAGCATAACTACTAATTCTACAACGTAATTCACTATTTATAACCTGCATAATGATACAGATTTCAGTCCAGCATATGAAAGCAACTTTTACATTAGAAATCCAAGTCACGAAAAGTACAAAAAACCTGACTGCAAGAGTGTCCAAACATAAAATGGTTCATTTTTAATGTTTAAGTTCTCTGTATCAACAATATTAAGAGTCCAAAGTGTCCATCAAAATGTCTACCAAAATACTACAAATGTTGGTTCACTTGCATAGAGCCACTGGCATCAGTTGTATCACTTGCGGCTTAACAAATAATTGGGTTCCAAATTTTACATGGAATGGATTGCAAAAAAAAAGACATTATACAGAACAAGCCTTGTAGATGGAAGAAAAGTTAAATGATCATCTTTGTGGACCTCACAGCAGAGGTTCTTGTAGTGTAAAAGGCCACATTACATGCTGCCCATCCATAACAGTAAGGGAGCTGTCAGAATAAATGTGATAGCACTGTAAGCAAGACGCTCAAACTTAAATTTCAGATCCATTTAATGGCTTCTATTTAAAAAGTTGATTTTAAATAAACAATTCCAAACTTTCACCCCCTTCATATGATGTTCATTATCACATGAAATGACCAGAATAAAAGATTCATCTCAAAAACAGAGTTCTGCAGCTGAACAGACAGTTTAGACAAGAATGAAATACACCCTTACAGTACTTTACCTGCTAGTCATTGTGGTTTAATTATATACAATTGTGAACAATCCCAGAATCTAGCAACAAGTAATATTCCACCCACCCTGGATAATACCAGATATCATGGCTGAACCATGACTGTAGGAAACAACTGAACATTGGTATTAGAAAAGTTGTATGAACATTGCATAAGAATCAAAATCACAAAGTTGAATTATTGTTTTATACTCAGATTTTACAGCATGTGAACTAAACACTCTTCCTTTTAAACACCCAAACCAGCATCAGGTACAGTACTGCCAAGGCAAGCACAGTATTAGATATTGTCAGTGTTACTATACCAATAAAGCACCGTAATCTAAACTCAATAGCACACTACCATATTAGCATAATATTTTCATTCCACTTTGACCCCACAAAAATTTATTCAACATCTAAACTCATTTGGAGGATTATAATGGCATGCAAAAAAGGAGGAAGTATGCCAGGTATGAATGGCAGAAATCAAGAGGAGAAAGGCAGGAATATAGTTAAGAGGGAAATCAGGAGGGGAGGAAGGGGACATGAGATAGCTTTGGCAAAAAGGGTTAAGGAGAAGGGACTCCACAAATACATTAAGGGCAAAGGTAACCAGGGATGCTAGGTTATTTTTCTTGAGATTATTACACCCTTGATGCAACTGCAATACGCCAACTTCTGTGAACAGACAAAATTGATTAAGTATAAGCTTTGGAGGATCATTAACACTCTTCACAACGCATGCGAAGCATGTCAAGAGAAGCTCTCTGAACAAAGGGATAGTTCTTCCTTTATACAAAATCTTTACATCACAGTCAGCAATGCCCACAAGACAACTCCCAGCCACTCAAGACACAATGTAGTGATCACATGGTTTCCAGAGATCATATAACGTAAACCATCGCTTAATGGCCAGATCTATTGTGAATTTTTATAATTGCAGGTCGTAGTGAAAATTCCAACTGCACTGTTCTTATTTGATTTCTGAATAGGGAATGATAATGTAATTCTTTTATTCTGAGTAACTGGGAAATGGCCATGCAAATGGCTCTGAAAGGCAAGAGAAGGGAATGTATATTCCTTACAATCTCCCTCTAAAACAGAGACATACCATCCTATCCTCAGGACATCCAATTTCCTGCAGGTCAGAAGAACTTAACCCTTTAAAATCTCATTCCCTCCTTTTATCATACCACGATTACCATCTAGATGGGGGAGGAGAAAAGTGCTACCCAGCTTATTCAAAAGCATCTTACAGCCAGTACTTAAACACGTTATTGACAGACACCATACAATGATTATAACAAGAAATACTAGCCCATGCAGTAGATAGTTTTCCACGTGGGAGGATCCTGGTCATCCTATCTTTTCACCAGTAAAGTTCTTAAATCCACAGTCCTTAGTGACCACTCCACCCCCTCCAAGTGGAAATGGGCCAGTTATCCATAATCTCCTTCAGTAAAGTCTAACCTGAAAATAAAACAAATATTCAGCCTGTCCTTGCACACCACTCCATGGAGAAATCTGAATTCTTGGAGAAGAGAAGTTAAATACTGAACAAAATTGATGAGACTTCCATCCTTGTGGAGATGCTTCAGATGGAAGATATTAACGCATTGGAGTGTGAAGTGCAGCAGCTGCAGGTTAGGCGAATGTAGCATTCTTTGTGGCTTCTGCACTGCTCTGCTGTCAAATGTAACAAAGCAAACTGGCTGGTTTGTGGTTAGCTTGATCAGTGAACCTTCATATCCCTCAAAATGATCAAAAGAGAAGGTAAATCTCACGTGGCTTAATGTCCATAGGAAGGCCACCGACAAAAAGCATACAGGCCTCCTCTTCACCGTTGTTAGCTTCTTCACTTTTCGTGCTCATGACTGGGGAACTGGTAGAATCTGTTTGATCAGGTTGGGAAGGGGAGGGCAGTGGTCCAAAGGCATGCTTTACCTGTAAATGGAGAAACTCTAGAGGTGAAGTTAGCTGCTGAAAGTATCTTTACATTTTCTGTCTCATTCCTCCCTTGCTAAGGTGGGTATCAGTATGAAGACAGTCACATTTCACTACACTAAATTGTGTCTGCCTATTTCAACATTCTGTCTTGAAGTCTGTTACTCTCTTCACTCTATGACATTATCAAGTTTTTTTTTAAAAACAGTCCATAAAACTTCTAAATTGCACTGCCTAAACAATTCAGTCGTTTATAAACAACAAGCAGTGATCCTAAAATCAAACCCTCGGGGGACCCCATTCGGGTTATTCAAAAATTATTTTCCTTTGACAAATTAATACTTGGCTAAGGTGGAAGCTGTCAGAAAGGTAGTTCAAAAATCTGGAACAGTGAGAAAACAAAATGTTTCTTGTGCTTTAGCCATTGAAGAGGCAGTTTCAGTTCAGATTCAAATCTCAAACATTTGTGGGAAACAAATGCAGAATATATTAAAATATGTTCTCCAAATGAAAACTTGAATTTCTTGTTCAAGCAAACAATAACCCACTGCCACATATATACATATTAAATCTAACTCCAGGTACAGTTCAAAGGCCTGACATTAATGACAAAAACAGTCCGAAAATATTTTTTTAAAAAAGACTCACCAGTGTTTTATTTAGAATGTGTGGTTGCTAGCAAATTGATATTTTACTTTTATTTGGCAAGTTAAATTTAAGAATTTGTGGTTACAGACCAGTAACAATACAACTTTGGTAAAGATCAACATTCTTTGAATTTGCAATATGAAGGGGACAATAATTGACAGAACTTAAACAATTCAGTCTCAACTTCTAATATTCTCTAAAATCTTAAAACCTCAAAATTAAAATGCACTCCTTTTTGGTGAACACTGCAATACAAAAGCATCAAGATATATTTTAATACAGTATTCGCGTCTAGCTAAAACATGACCACTGACAATTGTTTTTTGAAATTCTACAATGCTTTTTTCAAAAAAAAAATCAGGGGCTCGAGGCCCTCAATTTGTTTTAAGGTTACATGTTTGATCATTTTAAAAAAGGACCTAATGTTGCATAATATTAACATAAAAACAAAATCTGCCCTATTACACAGGTCACAAAGAAACTGAATAGAGACACTGATTCAAATAAGGCAAAAATAGTTACTTAAGAGGATTTTGAGTTTCATCTTCACTCCCTGCGAAATAAAACCAGTTCCCTGTAATTACAAATTCTGCCTATTCACTCCCTATTCCCCAAATAAAGACAAATACTATTGTATCTGGTCATCATTCTTCTTGGGTTTGAAAAAGAATTGCTGGAAGTCTTTAGCATGGCTTTCCCTTACATTTTTCAACAGTTTCAACCCTTGTAAGTTTGACTGGGTTTATAAGCATCTTCAAATTTTGACCATACACAGTGAACACAGACAACTAAAACTTCAACCAATAACAGATCTGGGTCTTGATTGACCCATTATGTCATAATCAAACCTTTTCCACCTGAATTTCCTATCTACTGTCAGATATCAATAGTTTATTGTTTAAGCTGCAATAACAAAGCTCATCAAGAGTTTCTGACTGGACTTGTGCAAATAAGAGACTGTTGCATTTAAAACCTGTAATAGGAATGTTTGTCCTACTTTTATAGTCTCAGATTAGATTAGATGACATTACAGTGTGGAAACAGGCCCTTCGGCCCAACAAGTCCACACCAACCCGCCGAAGCGAAACCCACCCATACCCCTACATTTACCCCTTACCTAACACTACGGGCAATTTAGTATGGCCAATTCACCTGACCCTGCACATCTTTGGACTGTGGGAGGAAACCGGAGCACCCGGAGGAAACCCACGCAGACACGGGGAGAACGTGCAAACTCCACACAGTCAGTCGCCTGAGGCGGGAATTGAACCCGGGTCTCTGGTGCTGTGAGGCAGCAGTGCTAACCACTGTGCAACTTCCTAAATTATCTCTATAAAACTAGTTCAGTGTCCTCAGTCTCCACAGTCACTTCAGTGTCCTGACCTTCGCATGGGGGATTTCCCCTCTTAACCACTGGTCTAAAACAGGGTGGTTGAGAGTTTAAAATCTTTTGTACTGTGCCTCAGAACATCAAACCCAGCTCCTGGGACACTCTAACCTCCAAATTTCAGGGGTCTCTAACCTCCTTTCCCAATAACTTATGATTCTGAAAGTGAACTCATTGGCATGCAAGTGCATAAGTTACCTCAAAGATTCCGTCACCACAGAATCCTAAGGGACGAGGGATTGACTGAGTGGTAAGTTAAGAAGAGAGATCAAGGTAAAATCTTACCTCATGGGCCCATCCGCCTCATGCCACCGGCACTCAGACAGACATTCATTTATTCATTCCACCTAAAAGCTCTGTATATGTTGGAATCCCACCGTTGTCAAATGTTAGTTTCTTTTTCTTAAGATTCTTACATCCTTGATGTTGGGGAGACAGGCCGCCTACTTGCGGAGCGTTTCAGAGAACACCTCTGGGACACCCGGACCAAACAACCCAACCACCCTGTAGCTCAACATTTCAATTCCCCCTCCCACTCCACCAAGGATATGCAGGTCTTTGGACTCCTCCATCGTCAGACCACAACAAAACGACGGCTGGAGGAAGAACGCCTCATCTTCCGGCTAGGAACCCTCCAACCACAAGGGATGAACTCAGATTTCACCAGTTTCCTCATTTCCCCCCCCCCCACCCGGCGGAGTCGAAGGAATTGGGAGAATGGGATGGCGTTTTTGCAGGGGGCAGGAAGGGCTAATGCCCGAAACGTCGATTCTCCTGTTCCCTAGATGCTGCCTGACCTGCTGCGCTTCTCCAGCAACACATTTCCATCTCTGATCTCCAGCATCTGCAGACCTCATTTTCTCTTCTTACATCCTTGATGCAACTGCAACACGCCAACTTCTACAAACAGCCAAAATTTATTAAGTATAAGCTGTGGAGGATCATTAACACTCATGATGCCTGCGAAGCGTGTCAAGAGAAGGTCTCTGAACAAGGGGACAGTTCTTCCTTTATACAAAATCTTAATATCACAATCAGTAACGCCCACAAGGCAAACCCCAGCCATCCCCCACAGTCACATACCACTCAAGACACAATGTAGTGATAACATTATCTCTGGAAACAATGATTTAAATCATTCCTTAATGGCCAGATTTGTTGTGAATCTTGTTTTTAAACTTAAGGGAGTAGTCAGAATTTTAATTGCAACGTTGTTAACAGATTTCTGAAGAGGGGATGATAATATAATTCTTTTACTCTAAATAACTGGGAAATAGACATGCAAATGGCTCAGAATAGCGAGAGATGGGAATGTTAATTCCTTACATTCTACCCCACGACAAAGGAATACCACCCTACCCTGCGGACATTCAATTTCCTGCAGGTCAGCAGAACAAATTGACAGTTTCTCTCAGGGAGAGGACAGGGCCCCTCAAAGATCAACAAGGCTACCAATGTGTGAAACCACAGGAGATGGTTTAATACTAAATAAGTATTTTGTATCAGTGTTTACTATGGGGAAGGATATAGAAGATAGAGAATGTGAGGGAATAAATAGCAACATCTTAAAATGTCCATATTACAGAGGGTGGTGGTTCTGGACACCTGAAAACACAAAAAGGTGGATAAATCCCTGGAACCAGATCAAGTGTACTCTGCAAGTCTGTGGGAAGCTAGGGAAGTGATTGCTGACTCCTTGCTGAGATATTTGTATCACTGACAACCACACGTAAGGTGCTGGAAGGCTGGATGTTGGCTAACCTAGTGTCACTATTTAAGAAAGATGGTAAGGAAAAGACAGGGAATTCTAGACCAGTGAGTCTAACAGTGGTGCACAAGTTGTTAGAGGAACAGGACTTGCATGTATTTGGAAAGACAAGGACTAATTAGTGATCGTCAACATGGCTGCAGGTGGGGGAAATCATCTCACAAACTTGATTGACTTTTTTGAAGAAGCAAAGAGGGTTGATGAGTACAGAGCAATAGATATGATCTAATTGGACTTCAGTAGGGTATTTGACAAGGTTCCCCATATTAGCAAGGTTAGATCTCATGCAATACTGGGAGAATTAGCCATTTGGATAGAGAACTGGCTCAAAGGTAGAAGACAGAGGGTGGTGGTGGTGGTGGTGGTGGTGGAGGGTGGTGGTGGTGGTGGAGGGTTGTTTTTCCCAGACTGGAAGCCTGTGACCAGTGGAGTGCCATAAGGATCTATGCTGGGTCCACTACTTTTCAGCATTTATATAAATGATTTGGATGCGAGCATAAGAGGTACAGTTAGTAAGTTTGCAGATGACACCAAAATTGGAGGTGCAATGGACAGCAAAGATTACTGCAGAGTACAGTGGATTCTGGATCAGCTGGGCCAATAAATCAAGGAGTGACAGATGGAGTTTAGTTTAGATAAATGCAAGGTGCTGCATTTTGGAAAAGCAAGAACGAACAGGACTTCTACACTTAATGGTAAGGTCCTGGCAAGTGTTGCTGAATAAAGGGACCTTGGAGTATAGGTTCATAATTCCTTAAAAGTGGAGTTGCAGGTAGATAGAATAGTGATACCTGATTTAGTATGCATGCCTTTATCGGTCAACGCATTGATATAGGAATCGAGAGGTCATGTTGCAGCTGTGCAGGACATTGATTAGACCACTAGTGGAATAATGTAGGCAATTCCGGTCTCCCTGCTATAGGAAGGATGTTGTGTAACTTGAAAGGGTTCAGAAGAGATTTACAAGGATATTGCCAGAGTTGGAGGGCTTGAGCATAAGGAAGAGAGTGAATAGATTGGTATTTTCTCCCTGGAGCTTTGGAGGGGTGACGTTATAGAGGTTTGTAAAATCATGAGGCACATGGATAGGCTAAGTAGACAAGGTCTTTGAGGTGGGGTGTCCAAAACTAGAAGGCTTAAGTTTAAGGTGAGAGGGGAAAGATTTAAAAAGGGACCCAAGGGACAACTGTTCCGTGCAGAGGGTGATGAGTGTATGGAATGAGCTGCCAGAGGAAGTGGTGGAAGCTGGTACAATTGCAACATTTGAAAGACATCTGGGTAGGTATACGAATAGGAAGGGTTTAGAAAAGGAGATGGGTCAAATGCTTGCAAATGGGACTAGATTAACTTAGGATATGGACTGGTCGGACCAAAAGGTCTGCTTCCATGCTGTATCTCTCTGACTAGTAATTCACATAAATGAGTACAACTACAAGACTCAAAAGCCAATCAGGACAAAACAGTTTGTTTGATTGATCTCAATATCCATTTTATCCATTATAAAACATGTTGCAAATCAGTGACAAAAAAAATCAACAAAATGCACTGCAGCAACTCTTTAGGTGACTTCCACAGCACGCCTTTCCTCTGCAATCTCAGGTAAACTAGGCCAATAGTTTCATAGAAAATACACCTCCAAGCTTCGCTTCAAGTTGCACAATCATTCCAAATCAGACAGAGTCATAGAGATGTACAGCATGGAAAATCACCCTTTCACTGGGGTGTTGCATAAATGTCCTGAAATTTGACACTTAATACCACTGTCGAAGAACCATTACTGGGAGGACTCCAACAATGCAAGGCAACCAACGTGTCCTCAGGAGAGCTAGACAGAAGTGATTAAATGCAGCCTTGCCAGCATCACCTGTGGTGGAAGTCATGGTGTGCATGGATCTACCTTCAGGCAGAGAAGCTAGGAATATAAACTATACACAAATCAACAATGTGGATAATAAATTTGTCACAGAACGGAGAAAAAAGTGCTTCTGAGTACAAGTCAGGAAGTGTATTCAAGAAAAGCTGAAATATTACAATGATTCAGTTTTTTTTGTTGAATGGTAGATAGGAGAAAGTAAGTACCCATAATGCTTTGATGATGGATCATTGAAGCCTTTTACCAAACATTTAATCTCTATTATATTGAGCTGATGAATTTCAGATGCATGTAATGGAAAATGTTCATTACCAACCAATTACCTCCCCAACTAAAATTAACTTGTGCCAGGTAAATTGACAGTTACCCAAAATGGACATCTAATCCAACATTAAAAATATCTTCCTGTTTTATTCCAATTAGATAAATCCTATTAGGCAAGTATGACTTCAGATTCACATAAATAAAGTCCAAAAACATTTGTGAACCTTACTTAGGTGATGGTGATGGTATTTTGTTGGGGGGGGGGGGGGGGGTGGTTTGAGGAGGAGGAGGCAGCAGCAGCAAAAGAAGAAGAAAGGGCAGAGAGAAATTATACAAATTGCATTTAGGCATTTGGCTAATGGTAACTTAAATCATTTAGTACATTTTGCAGATGTGGACAACGCTTACAATTTTTAAAATGCATATCAATCCTACCCCAATTTTGCTGAGATAGCACTTTTCCATGCAGTTTTCTTTACACTGTCAGCTATTTACACAGCTAAGCAGATTAAATATTTGTTCAACAAGACCTACAATGGCCTATGCAAAGCTCAAATACTGACAAAATAACTAAGTATATTCAACATCAGCATGCATCTCATTACCTCATCTAAGACATAGCAATGATTCTATGATTTGTTTCCAGGACTTTGACAAACAAATTCAGTTCCCATTGCATAACAATTTACAAAAGTTCTGACCAACCAGAATATCAAATTTGATTTATCAAATTTCTGTATTGCTGTCAAATTGCTGCATAGTGAAAAATGATTAGAAATAAACCGGTGCAAACTGACCTCTTGTTATAATAGCTTGCATCTTAAATTGAGGATATAACATGTTCAATAATCTAATAGATTTGTGTAACTTTGTATTTTGACTGGGGAAAAAAAAGACAGCAGTAACCCAAACTCCTGCAACTAATCAGGCTAGAAGCAATATTGGCTGCAGCCTTTGGGAACCTCCCTGCACGTTCAGCCAGGAAGGCATGAAGTTTGGGGTTGGGAGGAGGAGGATTCAAATTAATGTATGAAAACAGGATGCAAGAACTATACCTAGGTACTCTGAATGTAGCTTTCATTCAAGGTAATTTACACTAATTGGATTCACTAAAAAGCTACTCGTTAAGCTACATCGTTCCTGAATCAGAGATTCAGTTTAAATTGCTATTACATTTATCATTTAAGAACTGTGCTTTTCCATTGAAAATTATACATTTATTATGATTTGTGACAATGTTCCCATCAAGAGAAGCTGCTAATCAATTTGGAGAGGGAGGACAGCCAAGATAAAGCAAATTACTTGTAGTGTAATGTACCTCAATGTTAAGATCTAGAATGCGTTGTCTAATCGGGTTGTGGATGCAGTTTCAACAGTAGCTTTCAAAAGGAAACTGGATATATGAAGAAATGAAATATTGGGATGTTGTGCATTAGTCAAATAGTTCTTTCAAAGAGCCAGCACAAGTATAGTAGGCCAAATGACATGTTCAATTTTGAGATTCTAAGTATTCAGGAACCAACAAAACTGGTCATTTCAAAAATGTGAACTGGTCAGTTCAGGTTATAAACCAGTATCCTGAATACTATTTTATCATATTCACAGGACCAAAGAACCAAAGCATAGCAGCTCCATGAAATTACAAAAACAAGTTGCTGGAAAAGCTCAACAAGTCTGCCAGCATCTGTGAAGAGAAATCAAAATTAACGTTTTGGATCCAGCAACCCTTCCTCAGAATCGATGGCAGCTAGGAAAATATCAGTTTATATGCAGAAGATAAAAAGGTGGAGGAAGGGGGTAAGGAGTAAACGATAGGGACGGATAGAGCCCAAAGAGAGAAGAACAATTGGACAGAAAAGGAGTCAATAACGATATTGCTAGAAGGGTGAATAGTATTAATGGAGACTGTTAGTGGCTAACGATAGGTAGTGTGCAACAGCAGACTGTGTAATAATAAGACCTTGTGTTTGTGGTAGGGGGCTAGGACATAGGGGATTTAAGCCCTAAAATTATTGAACTCTATTGAGCTCAGAGGGCTGCAGGGTCTGCAAGCAGAAAATGAGGTGTTCTTCCAGCTTACACTGAGCTTCACTGGAGCACTGCAGAAAGCCTGAGAAAGATGTTGGCCAGGGAACAGGGCGGTGTGTTCATGTGGCAGACAACTGGAAGCTCGGGGTCTTTTTGCTGGCAGAATGTAAGTGTTCTGCAAAGCGGTCACCCAATCTATGCTTCATTTCCCCAATGTAGAGGAAACCACATTTGTGAGCAGCAAGTACAGTAGATTGTGAGAAGTGCAGATAAAGTGCTGCTTCATTTGGAAGGTATGTTTGTGCCCATGGACATATTGAGGGAGGCAGGGGAAGGTGTCGTGGGGCAGAGGGGTAGTGGTGTTGGGAGTGAAGGAAGAATGGACCAGACTGTCCCAGAGACAATGGTCCCTGCTATTTTTCTAGCTACCATCAGTTCTGAGCTTTTCCAGCAACCTCTTTTGTTTTGATTTACAGCATCTGCAGTTCTTTTGGTTTTACTTTAGTCCATAAAATACAATATTGCTCAACCTAATGATGCACAGAATATATGTATTTATTTTAAAATCCTACTATTCTCCTGTTGCATAATGTTGAGCAAAGTACAAACAAATGTAGGTGATCGTATATACTTTTCTCCTTCTCTTCAAATAATTTTATTATAAATAGCAATACAAGCAAGCAGTTCAGTGAAATAATTTTCTTACTGTGTCATCTGTCACCCACTGCAGAAATCCAGCAAGACTGTTACAGTGGACATATTAAGCCAACTACTTAGATTATTTTAAGTGTCAGGTATAGTGCATAAAATGTTAAGCAACCCAAAGGAGGAAATAGGAGAAAGGAACTTGACAAAATGGGGGCCATGATGAAAAAGATAAAAATAAATCAACAGTTGTTTACTTAATTTTAAAAGCCACTTTTTTCAAATAGTGAAATATTAACATTGATATTAATATATACTAAATATAGATTTCACAACATTCTAAAACTAGAATCTGACTGTCTTGAAATAAAATTAAACTCGTCTCAACATGGACACTACAAAGTGCATATGGAAAATAAAAGCAATATTCAGTAAGTCAGACGACAAATATTATGTCTTAGTAATTCAGACGTAGGTGCCATGATTTTTTAAAATTTTAAAATAGATATAATGAAGCAATGAAAATATTCTGATTAAAAAAATGCCGGTTAATGCTATATTGTTAGTTTGCAAACTGCGCTCTGAAGCCAAGCCACAAGACGCCGCCAATATTCATCGATGTGATCATCCTCTCTTATAAATAGAACACACTTGAACAAATTTACAAAAACAGGACACAGCCTATCAGAAAAAAATTCGAGCACCCACGTGGCTGTAGATACAGTACAGTAACCCAGCTAGCTCTGCCTAACTGCTTCTGATAGTAACTGCAGTCAAACTGAGCACTACGCGAGGTCATCTAGTGGTGTTGCTATAACGACATCCTTGGCTGTTTCAGACTGACGTAACAACCGTATGTAAGTTGTAGTCAGTTGGAGGTTTGATCCGAAGTCTTCAACACAATCTGAACGGATAGGAAAATTGATCACTATTTCCTTAACCAAACACATAGGTAAAACTGTTCCGAAGTAAAACAGAACTATGACGGCTGCAGACAGAGCTCTTTCCATTCAAAGTGTTTTAGTAGCCACCATTAAAAAGAAACACACCCTGACAATTTGCAGTACCAGCCTAGGAAGTATCAAAATTGTAGTAAAATTGTTTTATAGTTTGGTTCAGACATTTAATAGATGTACAACTAACACTTGACTTGGAAATGATTGTTCCACCCGCCGCTAGTGTTAAAAATGTTACAGCAATTCATTTATTCTAATGTCAGCTTTGGAAAAGTCAGAAAGTGCCCTGCCAGAAAAAAAAGCATGGTTCTAATTAAGGACAGGTTAAAAGGTTGCATTCGAAATTTCGGCACTCCTCAACAAACATACTTCTCACGCGTCTCCATTAAGTCTATCAAATCTAATCGGGTATTCAGCTAAATGTCAACTCGCATTATCCTGCCTACCTCTTTTTGTCCTGTTCTCAGTGTTAAGAAAACAGCAAGAAAAATTGCACTGGTTCACGTGAACGACATCACGAATCACATCGTCATCTAAAAAGGCTTTTGACCCCAAGTGTAAAATAGTTCAATACCTTTTTTTAAAAAAATGACCAAATCAGGGAGAAGATCTTAAAGATCTTTGTTCACAGAAATACTGAGCACACCATTTAGCTTAATATTCTCTGGAAAGTAGCTTCAGGCTCTAACAGGCCTGCCAATAATGGCATCCAAACAAGATGTAGATGTCAGACCCACCAGTACGTTAGCGGCTGTCTATCAACAAGGTCTCAACAGACACACCAATGATAGCGGCTTACGAATGCTATCAGCAAACAAGCCAATAGCAGAAGCCCCTCTGCACGCTGTCACCAGACCCGATGACAACTCAGGAACCTATCCTACCGCTGCTTGCACATCTACAATTAGAAGCAAGCTATCAAGGAACTGTCACGTTGAATTATCCTGCTCAACAAACAACGTTGCGCTCTTCTAACGTACAAGCTGCAGGTATAATCACTGATTTAAAACATACTTAAATACCATAGTATCTATAAATCGACAGCCGCTAGAAATTACAACCGAAGCCAATAAACAAACAACGCAATTAATTCATAGGTACAAACAACATAATACATACTCGCGACCTTCTGAGCAAATTTTCTAAAAATAGCGGTCAAGTTATATTGCATATGTTTTAAGCATACGTGCACCATGTGTATTTTTTTCTGTCGGCAAGTACAATTGGACTGCAGCGGTAGAGAAATTAATTTAACTATTTTTCACCAGTTTACACGATAAAAATTCCAAAAGTACAGAAAATAAAATATTTGAGCGAACCTTAATGACAACTATATTTTGGATACACTTTGGCTGGTACAAAATATTTCGCATCTTAACCCTGATCTTCAAACTTTTCTGGGTAGAAGACCACGCATAAACGTTGACATACATATCTTAAAGCCACGGTCAGTTACCCGAAGGAAAAAAACATTAAACAGTTTCAAGTGTTAAATAGAAGTGTCATGCTAACAAAGTGAAATACATAAATTGGATGACCTTGGAGATTTCCTGGGATCCCTCAGATACTGGAGGCTAATTTGAAAACCTATGCCGCTCCATTGGCGGAAATGTATTTAACGTCTCGTCTATTTTCTTTTTTCTGCAGTGGGTAAGACAGCTATACTGTATTGATTAGGAACACCTAACGTTCAATTCCTGATCTCAGATAGGACATGAGATAACGGATAGTTAGCATTTACAGTATCACGATTAGGATTGAATGAATGCCCCGAATCGCTATCGAACAAGCCTAATTACTAAAAACACAGGGGCAAATGTGGACAGTTTTACCTTCAAAAACCAATACCACCCCTTATTTACGGCCGTTCTCCTAGCTCTCCTGAAACATAATCATTTCTAGCATAAAGACGGTCAGCGACTAGAATCGCACCCAACGAGTCATATTTATGACATAAAGGGAATAATGCAGATGAAAGCTTTAAAGCACGCATCTATAGATTATGCTAACATAGGACTTTAAATGCGCATTGGACGGCCACAAAAACTGGCAGTGAACATGCTACAAAAATGAAGACAAGAATACAGCTGTCCTTAGCCGCTCACAGAACCACGATCGTGACCAATTTAAACAAACATGTTTTTTTCAAAAAAAAAACTAAACAATAAGACCGCGGGCATGCTAATATATGCAGAAATGGGCTTCAATTCATGGTGAAACATTTAATGGAGAAGTAATTCCAGCACTCCTCCCCACCCCCACCATTTATTTCAGTGCATACCATAGGCATGCAGAGAAGGACTGACAGAGTGACAAGCCGTTGGGAACAAAAAAAATCACTAAATACCATTTCGAAAGAAAATTGACCCCATGATTTGAATAAGTCATTTCTTTGCTGCTGTAACACACACACACACACATAACCAGCCCCCGCACCACCATCCCCAGCCCAAACTAACGTTGACAAGGCTCGAGATGCTATAGCGACAGGTTGATTGACAGGGGTCTCGGCCCATGGGAGGGCGCACCGGGGAGGCAGAGGGGGCCAATGGCTGCGAGACGGGGGCGGGCCCGAAGCTCCTAAGTTCGGCCTCAGTCATTAAGTTGTCCCGAAACAAGATTTTTTTTCCCCCCCCCCGTGTGTGTGCGCGCGCTCTGGATGGTGGTGGTGGGAAAGAAGGAAAAGGGTTGAGGCGACATGGCCCCATTCACGAAGCTCGGGGAAAAGGGAATGCACGCCGCAACCTTTCTCCAAATTGACAGGTTAGTTTGAGGCTCTCAGGTGAACTTCAGTCCGGGACGGAGCTGAAGGCGGGCCCTAGGGCGGGGGATAGGGGGAGGGAAGAGGATTCTCCACAAAGGGAATGAAGAGAGGGGGATGTGGAAGAATTATTTTTTCTTATTTTAAAAAAAAACGTTTTTTTAAACCCACGAAACCAAACAATCGCTTCCTCCTCACCTAAACGCCCCAGCTCCAGCACCAACTTACCGCGCTGCCTGTTACTCGGAGGAACATTCCAGTATCCTGACCTTCGTTTCTCTAAATAAGCCGAGGAAAAGCGCCGCCATGTTGCTCCTTGTTTATTTAAATCTCGAACACTCCCAGGGAGGGTGGGACCCCTCACTGCGCATGCTCGCCGAGGTGTCTCCTAGGAGTTGTAGTCCGCCTACCCGAGACGCTTCAGGTGCGCAGGTGGTCTCAGTCGTTGGTGGTAGTGAGGGAAAGTCGGATGGATGTTCGGTGACCAATAGAGGAAGAATTTTGGTCGGTTGCAAAGTCTGCTGCATCTCCCTGCAAGGAAAAAATTAAAACTGCACATCTGCAATAAATATTTAAAATTACCAACAGTTAACCATTGTATAAAGACAAGGCAAGGTATGTTTTTTTTGTATACACCTTCCATCGCAAAGTTCATTACATTTTAATAGTTCTACACTGCACAACTATAGAAAAGTGTGCAGTGAGTTCAATTAAAAATTGCTTATGAGATAACATTTGAATCTACCACAATTGTAGATTCATGTTTAAATCACATACAGCTTTTTCTGTCTGCCCCCATATCTCAAATTCCTTCCCTCTCATTTGTGCAATAGATTTATTGAAATGAACTGTGTAATTTCAATGGAAATTATTGAACATATATATTCTGTACATGGAGGTAGGACAATAACAATAGGTATGCTAGACATTCAATTTAATGATAGTTGGCATTCTGGCTGCTGCTGCTCACTGCTACATTCAGCATTCAATATTAGGTGTTTTGTACAAAAAGAACATTGTGTATGTAGAGTAAGATACACAGAATGTTCAATGTAAAATAACCAAGAAATAATGATTTACAGAATCATGATAATCTCATATGTTATCTGCAGAGATATATAAAGGGAATAAATACACAATCTTTATACATACAGCTGTGGCATCAATTCTACAAGACACAAATTCAGGGATACTGTTCATACTCAGGTCATCTTGTATACAAAATAGCAATCCCTGATGAAGGGCTTATGCCCAAAACATCAACTCTGCTGCTCCTTGGGATGCTGCATGACCTGTTGTACTTTTCCAGCATCACGTTTGTTTTTTACTTTGGCTCTCCAACATCTGCAATCCTCACTTTCTCTGACAAAATAGTAAGTTTGGTAATAGTATAGGCATGGATATAGGCCATCCTTTGAGAAGCTAGACAATGGCAATATGTAATTATCAGAACCTTCATATTGATTTTCTAACATTGCTTTAGAATGGAATGTTGTCTGACATAAAACAAAATTGTAAGACTAGAAAACACGGATTTAGAAATTAGTTTCAAACAAAGATTACTATAAATTAGTGAGATGATTCAATATTGTCATAATTCAGCACTAAATGATATTTCTACAAATCATTTAGAAAGTTGATTCCATTACCATATTTTATGGTTTTGAATAGATGGTTGTGAATTATTGTTGATTCTGCTAATGTTCTTGATGTTCAATCTATAACATAATATGCTGGTATTGCTTGTCCTCCTTTTTAGATGGATTGTGAATTAAATAACATCTGTAATAATTTTTGTATTTACCATATCAATAATTTTTGGTATTAACAATAAAAAACCTTAGGAATTAATTAGGAAAATGCACAAACCCAGTAAATCCCACTTCATATACTAACCATATTGATGAAGCATCCTACAAATATAAATCTGAACCTCTTCTAAGGTCTTTCTTAATTTGATACAAAGAATATGTAAGTCACCAGGATCTCTTAACTTCTCAAAACTAACTGGAGTATTTCTCATAAGTCTAAACTTTACCAACCTAACATCTGAAGCTTAAACTTAAGTGTAATACCAAATCAAAGAACCCTCTATCTGAGACAGAGATCACCTTGATGAGAGCACCAGCTGTTCCTTTGATGTCACCATGGTAACAGAAATGCAATTATTAAATGTGCAGCATACATTTGTGTTGGTGAGCTGATACTACAAATGTCAGATGGTTCACTTCTAATGTGGCAAGAAGGTTGCAAACTAGCATAATTGAAGTTGTACAATGTGAAGTATAATGAGCAGCAGTCCTATAGAATTACAGTACAATTAAGATTCACCAGGAAAAATGAAGGCCACCAGTGTCAAATTTTGTGAGATGAAACAAAGTCTCAGCAAGTTTAAACATTTATTTAATGTCTGTATCCACTGACCATGAAAATGGGATGGTGTGTTATCATTCACTCAGAATCTCAGTTGGTTTGACCACATGCATTTTTGCATTCATGCTGCAGTCTGGAACTATGGCTAGTGATTGTAGAAGTTGCACTGTTCTTTCCATCGCGTGGTTGACCAGGAACCTTTTATGCTCTTAGCACCTGCCATGGATATAGAATATTATAGCGCCATACAGGCCCTTCAGCCTTTGATGTTGTGCTGACCTGTGAAACCAATCTGAAGCCCATCTAACTACACTATTCCATTCTTTATCTATATGCTTGTCCAATGACCATTTAAATATTCTTAAAGTTGGTGACTCTACTCCTGTTGCAGGCAGTGCATTCCATGCCCTTACTACTCTGAGTAAAGAAACAATGCATTAGACTGCTTTGCAAGTTGCTTCTCACCCACCTTGGCCACATGATGAACACGAGATCCTGAGCCACAATTCGTGGATAGTGCACAAACATGAAACTTCTTCCTTAGAGACAGGGATGCTACCCACCAAGCCACCAGACCTACATTATTTGGTTTAATTTGATGGAAACAGGTCTTATTAAATCAGGCACTAATTTAGAACAGGTATCGACCTCTCTATTTTCCTAAGAGGTCTACTGTCCCTTTTTTCTCACTTTGTTCCCTGTTCTCTCATTCTGAACTGTGATTGCATCTTTGATTACTCTACCTCAATTTCCCCTCCCTTTCAGGTAGTGATTTTGGAATGCGAGCAGGCATATTTTCAGCTTTAACCTAGTTTTCACAGAACTGTTCCCACTTGCCTTGTAAGGATTTTCAATTGCTAAATGGTTGGCACTACTTTAAATCCAAGCCATTTGAGTAATTCAGATCTGAGTGACATTGCATACTTAACACATATTAGCAGAGTCAGAGAATCATACAGCATGAAACATACCCTTAGGTCCAACTCATCCACACCGACCAGACATCCCAATCTGCTCTAGTCTCATTCCAAACCATGCCTCATGATTATATAAACCTGTATAAGGTCACCTCTCAGTCTCTGATCTCCAAAGATAAAAGTCCGAGGCTATACAGCCTCTCCCTACAGCTCAAACCCTCCAGTCCCGACAACATCCTTGTAAATCTTTCTTACACCTCAAAGTTTAACAACATCCTTCCGATAGAAGGGCAACCAGACTTATACACAGCATTCAAAAAGTGGCCTTACCAATATCCTGTCCAACCAAGTCTAAATTTCTCGAGCAGAAATGGAAATTGCAGAAACTTCCTATCAATGGAGAGAAGCAGAGTTAACGTTTCTGGTCCACTGACCCTTCTTCAGACTCTTGTTTTTTATTGATTTCCAGCATTCGCAGTTCTTTATTCTATCTCAATTTCAAGAGCTTAGTTTGTCATTGCGTTATTAAAATGGATTTTAATTCTTGGAAATGTGTTCCACATATTTTGTATTTTCCAGTCATTGATCTGTAGCAGCATTCATTTCAATGATACAGCATTTTGTGCTGCTTACTTTTGATGCAAGGATGCCAGAAGTTTGTCTTGGACGGGAAGCTTAACCCTTTGTGAGTATTTTTAAAAATGACCTTGAGATTACAAGTGGTGTTAAAGCTACATCGAATCTATTATTTGCAATTGACAATAAAGTACAGATGTTAAGAGGCTTTTTGCACTAATTATTTTGTTGTGGTGATTTCCTATTGTCCATTTTAAACCCTGTAATTGGAAGAATGATTGTGTGTGCACGCAGTGTCTAGAAAAATACGCATTGGTCTCTGGAGGAATCTGGGCGGCGGTGTCTGGAGCATTTGGGGAGGGGTCCGGGCCGTGGCCAGAGCATTTACTGACGTGTTAGCGGTACGTCCACAAGTGTGTGTCAACTGCACAGATCAGTGTTTTAATTCCAGTGATACAAATTGACTGGTGAAAGAATGGGCGACAGGAGGTCATTGACCCAGGATTGAAACTGCGCGCACACACGCCCTCTGCTGCATTAGAACGGTTTTTAAAATATCAAATGCATTTATTTGATTACGTATCTTTCATTCTGGGACTTTTATCTCCAGTCTGCATTTTTGGTAGGCCTATGGAAAGACTTGGGTTTCCCCCGCGATCCGTCTTCCCCGGCATGGAAATAATAAAAAAAAGTAATTCATATTTAAACTAATATACAGATAAGTCAGGGCGGGACAAGCCACGCTGCAGAGGATTTACGGATTCCTATGCACCATCAGCAAGAAATTACTTTAAGTCGTGGAACGGTATATTGGGGAAAGATAACATAAATATGTTAAGTTTATACACACTGAAAAATATTAATAGAAAGATGATAGGCTGCAGGGGAAAGTTTGGATTCTTAAACTCTTGGATTGTAGGAGGGTAGGTTGCAAGAAAGGATGCAGTTACCACTCGGCAAGTGAAACGTAAATTTTGCTTATTTGTTTTGGTTAGATGATGCATTGTTTTGTGGGTTTAGAAGCAACCTTATTAAAAACGGAGCCTCAGTTTAACCGTCCCGCACAAGTGAAAAGGTAAAGGCCTGATTATAGAGCAGTTTCCTGGTCGCTGAGCAGTATGGGTTACCTAAGCATCCATGAATAGATTCCTTTACCACCCGAAGCTTTACAATGCTCGGAGGAGAAGATTTGAGGCTGGACTGTAAAACTGAACTTTCGTCGCCGACTGTAAGAGTTCACATCGATAATGATTTTAAGCTTTTCTTTTCTGCAGCGTGAAAATAATGTTCCTCTTTTTTAATAGAAACTTTCCACTGGGTTGCATGTTCCAAGTTATGAATTGTTAAGCATTTTTTACAATCACCATGAGCTGGAAACCGTACTTCTCACTTCACAGCTCTAACGTGCAGTTATAGCATCAGCATATATAACAACTGTGCATGCTAGTTATTTGTTTTTGTTTTATTTTACCCATTTCTGATGCAGCAAAGCTATTTTGAGATATGCATTAACAGAAGCAGGGGTCAGGGATTATTTGATTAACAAGGAAATAATCTTGCACTATTTGTCGTCTTGCAACTCCAGCCTAGATCAACGGCAAGTTCCACGATAAATTTGAACTGTTTCTGCATTAGGAGAGATTTGAAGCTCTTGTTCAGTTCTCAAAACATCAACTCCATGAACTAAGAGACATAGTGCTCACGTCAATGCAAAGTTCTACATGACCTAAAGGGTGTTTTACAGCAGGATAATTAAACAAAGAAGTAAAGAAGCAGACACTAAACATTTTGTAATCTATGCTAGTCAAAGGATTTCTCTTAGGTCGAGAAAGGTGGAGGAAGGATCTAGAATTTAAGGGTTAAGAATTACCAAATTACTAGGGTGCAGGAGGTCATTTAGTCCACTGCCTCTTCAAATGAGCTTCATCAGTGAGTGACACTCTCCTACTTTGACCCCATATCATTGCACATTATTTCTATCAAAAAATCATCCATTGTGCTGTGAATATCTCAATTTAAACTGCCTGTGCCATGCTTTTAGGCAATGCATTCCATACCTGAACTATTCAGCATGAGAAAATTTGTTTTATCTCACAACCCTTGCTTCTTTTGCACATCCTAGTAAATCTCCACTGCACCCTTTCCAAAGCTTCCACATCCTTACTAATATCTGGCGGCCAGAACTATACGCAATACTCCAAGTGCGGCCACCTAGAGTTTTGTACAGCTGCAGCATGACCTTGTGGTTCTGAAACTCAATCTCTCCAAGCCTATACACCATATGCCTTCTTAATAACCCTATCAATGTGGGTGGCAACTTTCAAGCATCTATGCACATTGAAACCAAGATCTCTCTGCTCATTTACACTACCAAGAATCTTACCATTAGTCCAGTACTATGTACTCCTGTTACTCCTTCCAAAGTGAAACACCTCACACTTTTCTGCATTAAACTCCATTTGCCACCCCTCATCCCAGCTCTGCAGCTTATCTATGCCCATCTGTAACCTGCAAGATTCTTCCACACTATCCACAGCTCCACTGACCTTCGTGTCATCTGCAAATTTATTAACCCATCCTTCTATGCCCTCATCTAGGTCATTTATAACAATGACAAATAGTAGTGGCTCCAAAACAGATCCTTGCAGTACAGTAACTGAACTCTGGGATGAACATCTCCCATCAACCACCATCATCTGTCGTCTTTCAGCTAGCAAATTTCTGATCCAAACTGCCAAATCACCCTTAATCCCATGCCTCTATATTTTGTGAAATAGCCACCATGGGGAACCTTACTTAACGCCTTACTGAAATTCATATACACCACATCAACCGCTTTACACTCATCCACCTGTTTGGTCACCTTCTCAAAGACCTCAATAATGTTTGTAAGGTACGACCTACCCTTTACAAAACCATGTTGACTATTACTAATCAACTTATTCTTTTCTAGATGATTATAAATCCTATCTCTTATAACCTTTTCCAAAATTTTACCACAACTGAAGTAAGGCTCACTGGTCTATAATTACCAGGGTTGTCTCTACTTCCCTTCTTGAACAAGGGGGCAATATTTACTATCAGTTCAATCTTCTGTAAACAGTGATGACATAAAGATCAAAGTCAAGGCTTCGCAAACTCCTCCATACCTTCCCAGAAAATCCCAGGATAAATCCAATCTGGCCCAGGGGACTTAGCAATTCTGGAAAATGTGAAAATAGATAACACCTCATCCTTGTGAACCTCAACCCCGTCTAAGCTAGTAGCCTGTATCTCAGTATTCTCCTTGAAGAAATATAGAGATTTATGAAATGTGAGGGGCATGGATAGGGTAAATAGACAAAGTCTTTTCCCAGGGGTGGGGGAGTCCAGAACTAGAGGGCATAGATTTAGGCTGAGAGGGGAAAGATATAAAAGGGGCCTAAGGGGCAACTTTTCACACAGAGGGTGGTGCATGTATGGAATGAGCTGCCAGAGGAAGTGGTGGAAACTGATACAATTGCAGTTTAAAAGGCATCTAGATGGGTATATGAATAGAGAGGGATATGGGCTGTGCTGGAAAGTAGGACGAGATTCGATCTGGTCAGCATAGCCGAGTTGGACCTAAGGGTCTGTTTCCGTGCTATATATCTCTAGGACTCTATCAGCTTCTACCTCTTGTGCTTCATGCCCTTATGAAAAATACCAAGAAGAATGTACTGATTGAACTGATTTCTCCTCTTGTCCTGCCACCTTCAATGATCTGTGCACATTTACACCTAGCACTTACTGCTTCTTAGAATCTTTTTGGAATTGTATCCCTGATTTTATATTGGTTCTCAATGCTTTTCTTAACAAATTGCATCAGCTCATACTTGGCAATAGTGAACCTCTACCAACTTGTCCCTGTCCTTTTGGCGTGGCAAACTGTGATTACAGCTTTCAATTCTTCCAAGTTTTGTGTCATCTGAAAACTTTGAAATTGTCCGCTGCACATCAGGATCTAGATCATTAGTACACATTCGGAAAAACAAGGCTTGCATAACCGACCCAAGGGAACTCTATCACAGACCTTTCTTCAGCCTGAAAAATATCCACTAACCATAACTCTTTCCCAGCACTCAGCCTATTTTGTACCCACATTACTACTATGTCTTTCATACCATGACCAATAACTTTCCTTGTAAGTCTGTTGTGCTGCATTCGATCAAATTCCTTCTGGAGATCGTATTAACAACAAAACTGTTACCTTTTCAAACAAAAACTCCAGGTTAATTACACTAAATTTCCCGATCGAAATCCAGGCTGACTGTTCTGGATCAACACAACTTTTTTCCCTGTGACTTATCCTTACAACCTTTCTTGAACAAGGCCATAGTGTTTGCAATTAGTCTCCTGGCATTACCAAGTCAAAAAAAAAGTCTGAAAGATGATGGCCTGTGATGGCTCCTGCAATTTCTACTAATCACTTTCATCTAAATCCTCTGGTGGATCAGTCCCAGTGCCTTGTCAACTTGAAGGAGCAACACTCTATCCACACTTCTATCTTTGTGATTCTCATTTGTTATTTTCCACTTTCTTCCCCAACCTTTAGTATTCCTCTTGGTTCTCCGTTTTATTTTCAGCCTTCCATCTGTCAAAAGAACGCTTGCTTTCTCACGTTAATTTTCTACCTCCTCTCTCATCTAGACAAATATGGATTTGTTTGTCCTATCTTTCTCATTTGAGAAAATAAACCTTGACTGTACCCAAAACATCTCTTTGAAAATAGCCTGTTGATCAGTTTTTGTTTCTCCTGCCAATTTATTGTTCCAGTCAGTGCTGCCCTGCTGTTACCTTGTTTAAATTCTCGCTCCACCAACTGATTTTTCTCACTCTGGGTTAGTGCATGTCACTCTTCACCATCATCCTGAACATTATGATACAATGGTCCCTGTCTTCTAGATGTTCCCCCACTGACTCTTGATCCACTTGGCCTATCTCATTTCCAAGGACCAGATCCAACATTGCATCTTTTGTTTTGTCTGACTGACACATTCCCCTGTAGGTAACTCTCCTGAACATATCCTAGGAAAACTTGCTCCTCATTGCCCTTACACTACCAGTATCCAAGTGTATGTTTGCATAATTGAAGTCCCCACTATAACTACACTGTAATGATGACATTTTTGTAATTTCCTTGCAGATTTGCATCACTACATCCTTTCCACAAGGTGGTGGTCTATAGCCTGCAGAGCAAGGAAACTGTACCCTTTTTATTCTTTTAGCTCCAACCAAATTGAGTGTTCTCTTTGAACCCTCAGATATGCTTTCTCCAGCACTGCAATGCCTTCCTTAACTAATAATACTATCCCTCCTTTTTTTTCCTATCTTTCCGGAATAACTTATACCCAGGAATAATTTGCACTTTGTTGTGCCAGGTCACTTTGCCCAACATCATCTTTCCACATGGTAATCTTTAACTGTAACTTCTTATTTACTATATTGTGCATTTGCATACATGCACATTAACTCCATTTTGGACTTCATCTATTAACTTGCTACTCTCTATAATATTGCCAACAGCATCTCCAAATAATTTTTGCAAACCCTAGTATTCTCTACAATTTCCTCTTGGCTCCTGTGCCCCCACCAAGTTAGTTTAAAGCCTTCCCAGCACTAATAACAGGCCCTGCAAAGAAGTCAGTCCCAGTTC
>NW_025211907.1:0-25000 GCF_004010195.1 Chiloscyllium plagiosum
CTGGTGTTCAAGGATGTGTAGGTTAGGTGCGTTAGGTATTGGAAATGCAGGGGATAACGGAGGGAGATCGGATGCAGACTTGTTGGACTGAGCTGCCTGTTTCCACATGATGTGGATTCTATGAAATGCAGGACTTCGTCGGCATGGACAAGTTGGACTGAAGTGTGCGTTTCCGTCGTACAACTCTATGATGCTCATCGTGCATTCAGGGGTGGTAATGGCATTGTAGGTCAATGGGTGTTTGGTAGATTCCTGCTGCTTAAAATTATTATTGTCTGGTGTTTGCGGCGTGCGAATATTCTTCCACAATTACCATGCCAAGTTGTATGGCTATCATGAAGTTTTGGGATACAAATTATACAAGGAGTTGCAAACTGTGATGAACGCGGTTTAATTGTGTGGGAACATCTTCGCTTTGGACATGACAAGTGGATGGAAGGGCATTGGTGAGGCAACTGCAGAGTTTGGGGTCAAGGACACGACCTTGTAGAATTCGTGCATCGATGTATGACAGCTGAGATGATTGTCATTTTACTGCCAGAACCATCTTACCTGTAGGCAGTGCAATAATAAAAAGAGTGGTAATCGCATTGACTCCATTTTTTTCAAGGCATTCTGTTGTCAGTGTATGTTTATGAGTTATACGTTAAGAACCCGGAGATTTTATTTCAGTTCATAAAAAAAAACTATAAAAATACTAACATCTGATTATGGAATAAATATTTTGTAATTGCAAGTCAAACCATCCGGAGTTTGTCGCACTTTAGAGTTTAACACATGGTTATGTTGAATGGTCAGAAGCTGTGGATCAAGAATTGGGGTTGTGTGATGAGGTTGGACATCTGGCAGAGTCAGAACGTTTATCATTATCACACGAAAAGAAGACAAATGCTCTCTACTTGGAAAATTAGATTTATGTGCTCTGCCAGTAACATGAATTATGTAGACGGCCAGCAGAATCTCACCAATATGCCTGAAGTCAAAAACCTTGTTTACGATTTTCTGTATTATTATACTACATTCTTTATTGTATTCTCTTTCTTTTCTGTAATCCTCTCTAATTCAATTATTTATCACAGCCATAAAATTGCAAGTGCTGATGCCCATTATTTATTGCATCAGAATTTTTTCCTATCAAATTATTAGTTTGCTTATTAATAATATTGCCTAAAAACTAACTGATGCAACGTTCGTAACAAAACCTCTTCATCCCAAGGAGGACACACATCACAAAGTAATGGGCAGTGATCGCTTTAAAAATCAACTGCGCTTAGATTATGAATAACCGATTCAAACATTGTTAATCAAAAAATTACCAGATGCAGGTGCGAAATAGTGTCAACACTTGTTAGTCCAGATCCTTCATTATTAACATCTAGATAAAGAAATGTAATAGCCATGATACAGGCTTGCCCTAACCATGCTGGAATATCAATCCGTCCAAAAGATTTTAAAATAAACATTATATGTCCATCGGACAAATTAGTGAATTGACATTGCTTTTCTGTTATTTTTACGATATGCCAATGAGTCACATATATGTACCCCCAATGGAACATTTAACTTTGCAAACTTAGTACCAAATATACACATCAACGATTTATCTAATTTGCATTCAATCGTATTTACAATCTACAATGACAATTTCATCAGTGAACACATCAGAAATTGGAAATGTATTATGAAAGAAGCATTCCACGTTTACAGTCAAATTATAGTCCTCGTTATGAACGTAGTCAGGTATTCACTTGAATTCGGTACACCAGAAACAGTTAAGTTCTATATTGATAGATACTCTTACTACACAAAGCCACTGGGGTAAGTTGTTCCCCTCCAGTTAGTAACCCACACTCAGTGTAATTTTACTTTGAGGGATTCAGCCAGGAGATAGTGGGGACTTCAACATTTCATCAATGTGACACTGATCTATCAGCCAGGAGATAGTGGGGACTTCAACATTTCATCAATGTGACACTGATCTATCAGCCAGGAGATAGTGGGGACTTCAACATTTCATCAATGTGACACTGATCTATCAGCCAGGAGATAGTGGGGACTTCAACATTTCATCAATGTGACACTGATCTATCAGCCAGGAGATAGTGGGGACTTCAACATTTCATCAATGTGACACTGATCTATCAGCCAGGAGATAGTGGGGACTTCAACATTTCATCAATGTGACACTGATCTATCAGCCAGGAGATAGTGGGGACTTCAACATTTCATCAATGTGACACTGATCTATCAGCCAGGAGATAGTGGGGACTTCAACATTTCATCAATGTGACACTGATCTATCAGCCAGGAGATAGTGGGGACTTCAACATTTCATCAATGTGACACTGATCTATCAGCCAGGAGATAGTGGGGACTTCAACATTTCATCAATGTGACACTGATCTATCAGCCAGGAGATAGTGGGGACTTCAACATTTCATCAATGTGACACTGATCTATCAGCCAGGAGATAGTGGGGACTTCAACATTTCATCAATGTGACACTGATCTATCAGCCAGGAGATAGTGGGGACTTCAACATTTCATCAATGTGACACTGATCTATCAGCCAGGAGATAGTGGGGACTTCAACATTTCATCAATGTGACACTGATCTATCAGCCAGGAGATAGTGGGGACTTCAACATTTCATCAATGTGACACTGATCTATCAGCCAGGAGATAGTGGGGACTTCAACATTTCATCAATGTGACACTGATCTATCAGCCAGGAGATAGTGGGGACTTCAACATTTCATCAATGTGACACTGATCTATCAGCCAGGAGATAGTGGGGACTTCAACATTTCATCAATGTGACACTGATCTATCAGCCAGGAGATAGTGGGGACTTCAACATTTCATCAATGTGACACTGATCTATCAGCCAGGAGATAGTGGGGACTTCAACATTTCATCAATGTGACACTGATCTATCAGCCAGGAGATAGTGGGGACTTCAACATTTCATCAATGTGACACTGATCTATCAGCCAGGAGATAGTGGGGACTTCAACATTTCATCAATGTGACACTGATCTATCAGCCAGGAGATAGTGGGGACTTCAACATTTCATCAATGTGACACTGATCTATCAGCCAGGAGATAGTGGGGACTTCAACATTTCATCAATGTGACACTGATCTATCAGCCAGGAGATAGTGGGGACTTCAACATTTCATCAATGTGACACTGATCTATCAGCCAGGAGATAGTGGGGACTTCAACATTTCATCAATGTGACACTGATCTATCAGCCAGGAGATAGTGGGGACTTCAACATTTCATCAATGTGACACTGATCTATCAGCCAGGAGATAGTGGGGACTTCAACATTTCATCAATGTGACACTGATCTATCAGCCAGGAGATAGTGGGGACTTCAACATTTCATCAATGTGACACTGATCTATCAGCCAGGAGATAGTGGGGACTTCAACATTTCATCAATGTGACACTGATCTATCAGCCAGGAGATAGTGGGGACTTCAACATTTCATCAATGTGACACTGATCTATCAGCCAGGAGATAGTGGGGACTTCAACATTTCATCAATGTGACACTGATCTATCAGCCAGGAGATAGTGGGGACTTCAACATTTCATCAATGTGACACTGATCTATCAGCCAGGAGATAGTGGGGACTTCAACATTTCATCAATGTGACACTGATCTATCAGCCAGGAGATAGTGGGGACTTCAACATTTCATCAATGTGACACTGATCTATCAGCCAGGAGATAGTGGGGACTTCAACATTTCATCAATGTGACACTGATCTATCAGCCAGGAGATAGTGGGGACTTCAACATTTCATCAATGTGACACTGATCTATCAGCCAGGAGATAGTGGGGACTTCAACATTTCATCAATGTGACACTGATCTATCAGCCAGGAGATAGTGGGGACTTCAACATTTCATCAATGTGACACTGATCTATCAGCCAGGAGATAGTGGGGACTTCAACATTTCATCAATGTGACACTGATCTATCAGCCAGGAGATAGTGGGGACTTCAACATTTCATCAATGTGACACTGATCTATCAGCCAGGAGATAGTGGGGACTTCAACATTTCATCAATGTGACACTGATCTATCAGCCAGGAGATAGTGGGGACTTCAACATTTCATCAATGTGACACTGATCTATCAGCCAGGAGATAGTGGGGACTTCAACATTTCATCAATGTGACACTGATCTATCAGCCAGGAGATAGTGGGGACTTCAACATTTCATCAATGTGACACTGATCTATCAGCCAGGAGATAGTGGGGACTTCAACATTTCATCAATGTGACACTGATCTATCAGCCAGGAGATAGTGGGGACTTCAACATTTCATCAATGTGACACTGATCTATCAGCCAGGAGATAGTGGGGACTTCAACATTTCATCAATGTGACACTGATCTATCAGCCAGGAGATAGTGGGGACTTCAACATTTCATCAATGTGACACTGATCTATCAGCCAGGAGATAGTGGGGACTTCAACATTTCATCAATGTGACACTGATCTATCAGCCAGGAGATAGTGGGGACTTCAACATTTCATCAATGTGACACTGATCTATCAGCCAGGAGATAGTGGGGACTTCAACATTTCATCAATGTGACACTGATCTATCAGCCAGGAGATAGTGGGGACTTCAACATTTCATCAATGTGACACTGATCTATCAGCCAGGAGATAGTGGGGACTTCAACATTTCATCAATGTGACACTGATCTATCAGCCAGGAGATAGTGGGGACTTCAACATTTCATCAATGTGACACTGATCTATCAGCCAGGAGATAGTGGGGACTTCAACATTTCATCAATGTGACACTGATCTATCAGCCAGGAGATAGTGGGGACTTCAACATTTCATCAATGTGACACTGATCTATCAGCCAGGAGATAGTGGGGACTTCAACATTTCATCAATGTGACACTGATCTATCAGCCAGGAGATAGTGGGGACTTCAACATTTCATCAATGTGACACTGATCTATCAGCCAGGAGATAGTGGGGACTTCAACATTTCATCAATGTGACACTGATCTATCAGCCAGGAGATAGTGGGGACTTCAACATTTCATCAATGTGACACTGATCTATCAGCCAGGAGATAGTGGGGACTTCAACATTTCATCAATGTGACACTGATCTATCAGCCAGGAGATAGTGGGGACTTCAACATTTCATCAATGTGACACTGATCTATCAGCCAGGAGATAGTGGGGACTTCAACATTTCATCAATGTGACACTGATCTATCAGCCAGGAGATAGTGGGGACTTCAACATTTCATCAATGTGACACTGATCTATCAGCCAGGAGATAGTGGGGACTTCAACATTTCATCAATGTGACACTGATCTATCAGCCAGGAGATAGTGGGGACTTCAACATTTCATCAATGTGACACTGATCTATCAGCCAGGAGATAGTGGGGACTTCAACATTTCATCAATGTGACACTGATCTATCAGCCAGGAGATAGTGGGGACTTCAACATTTCATCAATGTGACACTGATCTATCAGCCAGGAGATAGTGGGGACTTCAACATTTCATCAATGTGACACTGATCTATCAGCCAGGAGATAGTGGGGACTTCAACATTTCATCAATGTGACACTGATCTATCAGCCAGGAGATAGTGGGGACTTCAACATTTCATCAATGTGACACTGATCTATCAGCCAGGAGATAGTGGGGACTTCAACATTTCATCAATGTGACACTGATCTATCAGCCAGGAGATAGTGGGGACTTCAACATTTCATCAATGTGACACTGATCTATCAGCCAGGAGATAGTGGGGACTTCAACATTTCATCAATGTGACACTGATCTATCAGCCAGGAGATAGTGGGGACTTCAACATTTCATCAATGTGACACTGATCTATCAGCCAGGAGATAGTGGGGACTTCAACATTTCATCAATGTGACACTGATCTATCAGCCAGGAGATAGTGGGGACTTCAACATTTCATCAATGTGACACTGATCTATCAGCCAGGAGATAGTGGGGACTTCAACATTTCATCAATGTGACACTGATCTATCAGCCAGGAGATAGTGGGGACTTCAACATTTCATCAATGTGACACTGATCTATCAGCCAGGAGATAGTGGGGACTTCAACATTTCATCAATGTGACACTGATCTATCAGCCAGGAGATAGTGGGGACTTCAACATTTCATCAATGTGACACTGATCTATCAGCCAGGAGATAGTGGGGACTTCAACATTTCATCAATGTGACACTGATCTATCAGCCAGGAGATAGTGGGGACTTCAACATTTCATCAATGTGACACTGATCTATCAGCCAGGAGATAGTGGGGACTTCAACATTTCATCAATGTGACACTGATCTATCAGCCAGGAGATAGTGGGGACTTCAACATTTCATCAATGTGACACTGATCTATCAGCCAGGAGATAGTGGGGACTTCAACATTTCATCAATGTGACACTGATCTATCAGCCAGGAGATAGTGGGGACTTCAACATTTCATCAATGTGACACTGATCTATCAGCCAGGAGATAGTGGGGACTTCAACATTTCATCAATGTGACACTGATCTATCAGCCAGGAGATAGTGGGGACTTCAACATTTCATCAATGTGACACTGATCTATCAGCCAGGAGATAGTGGGGACTTCAACATTTCATCAATGTGACACTGATCTATCAGCCAGGAGATAGTGGGGACTTCAACATTTCATCAATGTGACACTGATCTATCAGCCAGGAGATAGTGGGGACTTCAACATTTCATCAATGTGACACTGATCTATCAGCCAGGAGATAGTGGGGACTTCAACATTTCATCAATGTGACACTGATCTATCAGCCAGGAGATAGTGGGGACTTCAACATTTCATCAATGTGACACTGATCTATCAGCCAGGAGATAGTGGGGACTTCAACATTTCATCAATGTGACACTGATCTATCAGCCAGGAGATAGTGGGGACTTCAACATTTCATCAATGTGACACTGATCTATCAGCCAGGAGATAGTGGGGACTTCAACATTTCATCAATGTGACACTGATCTATCAGCCAGGAGATAGTGGGGACTTCAACATTTCATCAATGTGACACTGATCTATCAGCCAGGAGATAGTGGGGACTTCAACATTTCATCAATGTGACACTGATCTATCAGCCAGGAGATAGTGGGGACTTCAACATTTCATCAATGTGACACTGATCTATCAGCCAGGAGATAGTGGGGACTTCAACATTTCATCAATGTGACACTGATCTATCAGCCAGGAGATAGTGGGGACTTCAACATTTCATCAATGTGACACTGATCTATCAGCCAGGAGATAGTGGGGACTTCAACATTTCATCAATGTGACACTGATCTATCAGCCAGGAGATAGTGGGGACTTCAACATTTCATCAATGTGACACTGATCTATCAGCCAGGAGATAGTGGGGACTTCAACATTTCATCAATGTGACACTGATCTATCAGCCAGGAGATAGTGGGGACTTCAACATTTCATCAATGTGACACTGATCTATCAGCCAGGAGATAGTGGGGACTTCAACATTTCATCAATGTGACACTGATCTATCAGCCAGGAGATAGTGGGGACTTCAACATTTCATCAATGTGACACTGATCTATCAGCCAGGAGATAGTGGGGACTTCAACATTTCATCAATGTGACACTGATCTATCAGCCAGGAGATAGTGGGGACTTCAACATTTCATCAATGTGACACTGATCTATCAGCCAGGAGATAGTGGGGACTTCAACATTTCATCAATGTGACACTGATCTATCAGCCAGGAGATAGTGGGGACTTCAACATTTCATCAATGTGACACTGATCTATCAGCCAGGAGATAGTGGGGACTTCAACATTTCATCAATGTGACACTGATCTATCAGCCAGGAGATAGTGGGGACTTCAACATTTCATCAATGTGACACTGATCTATCAGCCAGGAGATAGTGGGGACTTCAACATTTCATCAATGTGACACTGATCTATCAGCCAGGAGATAGTGGGGACTTCAACATTTCATCAATGTGACACTGATCTATCAGCCAGGAGATAGTGGGGACTTCAACATTTCATCAATGTGACACTGATCTATCAGCCAGGAGATAGTGGGGACTTCAACATTTCATCAATGTGACACTGATCTATCAGCCAGGAGATAGTGGGGACTTCAACATTTCATCAATGTGACACTGATCTATCAGCCAGGAGATAGTGGGGACTTCAACATTTCATCAATGTGACACTGATCTATCAGCCAGGAGATAGTGGGGACTTCAACATTTCATCAATGTGACACTGATCTATCAGCCAGGAGATAGTGGGGACTTCAACATTTCATCAATGTGACACTGATCTATCAGCCAGGAGATAGTGGGGACTTCAACATTTCATCAATGTGACACTGATCTATCAGCCAGGAGATAGTGGGGACTTCAACATTTCATCAATGTGACACTGATCTATCAGCCAGGAGATAGTGGGGACTTCAACATTTCATCAATGTGACACTGATCTATCAGCCAGGAGATAGTGGGGACTTCAACATTTCATCAATGTGACACTGATCTATCAGCCAGGAGATAGTGGGGACTTCAACATTTCATCAATGTGACACTGATCTATCAGCCAGGAGATAGTGGGGACTTCAACATTTCATCAATGTGACACTGATCTATCAGCCAGGAGATAGTGGGGACTTCAACATTTCATCAATGTGACACTGATCTATCAGCCAGGAGATAGTGGGGACTTCAACATTTCATCAATGTGACACTGATCTATCAGCCAGGAGATAGTGGGGACTTCAACATTTCATCAATGTGACACTGATCTATCAGCCAGGAGATAGTGGGGACTTCAACATTTCATCAATGTGACACTGATCTATCAGCCAGGAGATAGTGGGGACTTCAACATTTCATCAATGTGACACTGATCTATCAGCCAGGAGATAGTGGGGACTTCAACATTTCATCAATGTGACACTGATCTATCAGCCAGGAGATAGTGGGGACTTCAACATTTCATCAATGTGACACTGATCTATCAGCCAGGAGATAGTGGGGACTTCAACATTTCATCAATGTGACACTGATCTATCAGCCAGGAGATAGTGGGGACTTCAACATTTCATCAATGTGACACTGATCTATCAGCCAGGAGATAGTGGGGACTTCAACATTTCATCAATGTGACACTGATCTATCAGCCAGGAGATAGTGGGGACTTCAACATTTCATCAATGTGACACTGATCTATCAGCCAGGAGATAGTGGGGACTTCAACATTTCATCAATGTGACACTGATCTATCAGCCAGGAGATAGTGGGGACTTCAACATTTCATCAATGTGACACTGATCTATCAGCCAGGAGATAGTGGGGACTTCAACATTTCATCAATGTGACACTGATCTATCAGCCAGGAGATAGTGGGGACTTCAACATTTCATCAATGTGACACTGATCTATCAGCCAGGAGATAGTGGGGACTTCAACATTTCATCAATGTGACACTGATCTATCAGCCAGGAGATAGTGGGGACTTCAACATTTCATCAATGTGACACTGATCTATCAGCCAGGAGATAGTGGGGACTTCAACATTTCATCAATGTGACACTGATCTATCAGCCAGGAGATAGTGGGGACTTCAACATTTCATCAATGTGACACTGATCTATCAGCCAGGAGATAGTGGGGACTTCAACATTTCATCAATGTGACACTGATCTATCAGCCAGGAGATAGTGGGGACTTCAACATTTCATCAATGTGACACTGATCTATCAGCCAGGAGATAGTGGGGACTTCAACATTTCATCAATGTGACACTGATCTATCAGCCAGGAGATAGTGGGGACTTCAACATTTCATCAATGTGACACTGATCTATCAGCCAGGAGATAGTGGGGACTTCAACATTTCATCAATGTGACACTGATCTATCAGCCAGGAGATAGTGGGGACTTCAACATTTCATCAATGTGACACTGATCTATCAGCCAGGAGATAGTGGGGACTTCAACATTTCATCAATGTGACACTGATCTATCAGCCAGGAGATAGTGGGGACTTCAACATTTCATCAATGTGACACTGATCTATCAGCCAGGAGATAGTGGGGACTTCAACATTTCATCAATGTGACACTGATCTATCAGCCAGGAGATAGTGGGGACTTCAACATTTCATCAATGTGACACTGATCTATCAGCCAGGAGATAGTGGGGACTTCAACATTTCATCAATGTGACACTGATCTATCAGCCAGGAGATAGTGGGGACTTCAACATTTCATCAATGTGACACTGATCTATCAGCCAGGAGATAGTGGGGACTTCAACATTTCATCAATGTGACACTGATCTATCAGCCAGGAGATAGTGGGGACTTCAACATTTCATCAATGTGACACTGATCTATCAGCCAGGAGATAGTGGGGACTTCAACATTTCATCAATGTGACACTGATCTATCAGCCAGGAGATAGTGGGGACTTCAACATTTCATCAATGTGACACTGATCTATCAGCCAGGAGATAGTGGGGACTTCAACATTTCATCAATGTGACACTGATCTATCAGCCAGGAGATAGTGGGGACTTCAACATTTCATCAATGTGACACTGATCTATCAGCCAGGAGATAGTGGGGACTTCAACATTTCATCAATGTGACACTGATCTATCAGCCAGGAGATAGTGGGGACTTCAACATTTCATCAATGTGACACTGATCTATCAGCCAGGAGATAGTGGGGACTTCAACATTTCATCAATGTGACACTGATCTATCAGCCAGGAGATAGTGGGGACTTCAACATTTCATCAATGTGACACTGATCTATCAGCCAGGAGATAGTGGGGACTTCAACATTTCATCAATGTGACACTGATCTATCAGCCAGGAGATAGTGGGGACTTCAACATTTCATCAATGTGACACTGATCTATCAGCCAGGAGATAGTGGGGACTTCAACATTTCATCAATGTGACACTGATCTATCAGCCAGGAGATAGTGGGGACTTCAACATTTCATCAATGTGACACTGATCTATCAGCCAGGAGATAGTGGGGACTTCAACATTTCATCAATGTGACACTGATCTATCAGCCAGGAGATAGTGGGGACTTCAACATTTCATCAATGTGACACTGATCTATCAGCCAGGAGATAGTGGGGACTTCAACATTTCATCAATGTGACACTGATCTATCAGCCAGGAGATAGTGGGGACTTCAACATTTCATCAATGTGACACTGATCTATCAGCCAGGAGATAGTGGGGACTTCAACATTTCATCAATGTGACACTGATCTATCAGCCAGGAGATAGTGGGGACTTCAACATTTCATCAATGTGACACTGATCTATCAGCCAGGAGATAGTGGGGACTTCAACATTTCATCAATGTGACACTGATCTATCAGCCAGGAGATAGTGGGGACTTCAACATTTCATCAATGTGACACTGATCTATCAGCCAGGAGATAGTGGGGACTTCAACATTTCATCAATGTGACACTGATCTATCAGCCAGGAGATAGTGGGGACTTCAACATTTCATCAATGTGACACTGATCTATCAGCCAGGAGATAGTGGGGACTTCAACATTTCATCAATGTGACACTGATCTATCAGCCAGGAGATAGTGGGGACTTCAACATTTCATCAATGTGACACTGATCTATCAGCCAGGAGATAGTGGGGACTTCAACATTTCATCAATGTGACACTGATCTATCAGCCAGGAGATAGTGGGGACTTCAACATTTCATCAATGTGACACTGATCTATCAGCCAGGAGATAGTGGGGACTTCAACATTTCATCAATGTGACACTGATCTATCAGCCAGGAGATAGTGGGGACTTCAACATTTCATCAATGTGACACTGATCTATCAGCCAGGAGATAGTGGGGACTTCAACATTTCATCAATGTGACACTGATCTATCAGCCAGGAGATAGTGGGGACTTCAACATTTCATCAATGTGACACTGATCTATCAGCCAGGAGATAGTGGGGACTTCAACATTTCATCAATGTGACACTGATCTATCAGCCAGGAGATAGTGGGGACTTCAACATTTCATCAATGTGACACTGATCTATCAGCCAGGAGATAGTGGGGACTTCAACATTTCATCAATGTGACACTGATCTATCAGCCAGGAGATAGTGGGGACTTCAACATTTCATCAATGTGACACTGATCTATCAGCCAGGAGATAGTGGGGACTTCAACATTTCATCAATGTGACACTGATCTATCAGCCAGGAGATAGTGGGGACTTCAACATTTCATCAATGTGACACTGATCTATCAGCCAGGAGATAGTGGGGACTTCAACATTTCATCAATGTGACACTGATCTATCAGCCAGGAGATAGTGGGGACTTCAACATTTCATCAATGTGACACTGATCTATCAGCCAGGAGATAGTGGGGACTTCAACATTTCATCAATGTGACACTGATCTATCAGCCAGGAGATAGTGGGGACTTCAACATTTCATCAATGTGACACTGATCTATCAGCCAGGAGATAGTGGGGACTTCAACATTTCATCAATGTGACACTGATCTATCAGCCAGGAGATAGTGGGGACTTCAACATTTCATCAATGTGACACTGATCTATCAGCCAGGAGATAGTGGGGACTTCAACATTTCATCAATGTGACACTGATCTATCAGCCAGGAGATAGTGGGGACTTCAACATTTCATCAATGTGACACTGATCTATCAGCCAGGAGATAGTGGGGACTTCAACATTTCATCAATGTGACACTGATCTATCAGCCAGGAGATAGTGGGGACTTCAACATTTCATCAATGTGACACTGATCTATCAGCCAGGAGATAGTGGGGACTTCAACATTTCATCAATGTGACACTGATCTATCAGCCAGGAGATAGTGGGGACTTCAACATTTCATCAATGTGACACTGATCTATCAGCCAGGAGATAGTGGGGACTTCAACATTTCATCAATGTGACACTGATCTATCAGCCAGGAGATAGTGGGGACTTCAACATTTCATCAATGTGACACTGATCTATCAGCCAGGAGATAGTGGGGACTTCAACATTTCATCAATGTGACACTGATCTATCAGCCAGGAGATAGTGGGGACTTCAACATTTCATCAATGTGACACTGATCTATCAGCCAGGAGATAGTGGGGACTTCAACATTTCATCAATGTGACACTGATCTATCAGCCAGGAGATAGTGGGGACTTCAACATTTCATCAATGTGACACTGATCTATCAGCCAGGAGATAGTGGGGACTTCAACATTTCATCAATGTGACACTGATCTATCAGCCAGGAGATAGTGGGGACTTCAACATTTCATCAATGTGACACTGATCTATCAGCCAGGAGATAGTGGGGACTTCAACATTTCATCAATGTGACACTGATCTATCAGCCAGGAGATAGTGGGGACTTCAACATTTCATCAATGTGACACTGATCTATCAGCCAGGAGATAGTGGGGACTTCAACATTTCATCAATGTGACACTGATCTATCAGCCAGGAGATAGTGGGGACTTCAACATTTCATCAATGTGACACTGATCTATCAGCCAGGAGATAGTGGGGACTTCAACATTTCATCAATGTGACACTGATCTATCAGCCAGGAGATAGTGGGGACTTCAACATTTCATCAATGTGACACTGATCTATCAGCCAGGAGATAGTGGGGACTTCAACATTTCATCAATGTGACACTGATCTATCAGCCAGGAGATAGTGGGGACTTCAACATTTCATCAATGTGACACTGATCTATCAGCCAGGAGATAGTGGGGACTTCAACATTTCATCAATGTGACACTGATCTATCAGCCAGGAGATAGTGGGGACTTCAACATTTCATCAATGTGACACTGATCTATCAGCCAGGAGATAGTGGGGACTTCAACATTTCATCAATGTGACACTGATCTATCAGCCAGGAGATAGTGGGGACTTCAACATTTCATCAATGTGACACTGATCTATCAGCCAGGAGATAGTGGGGACTTCAACATTTCATCAATGTGACACTGATCTATCAGCCAGGAGATAGTGGGGACTTCAACATTTCATCAATGTGACACTGATCTATCAGCCAGGAGATAGTGGGGACTTCAACATTTCATCAATGTGACACTGATCTATCAGCCAGGAGATAGTGGGGACTTCAACATTTCATCAATGTGACACTGATCTATCAGCCAGGAGATAGTGGGGACTTCAACATTTCATCAATGTGACACTGATCTATCAGCCAGGAGATAGTGGGGACTTCAACATTTCATCAATGTGACACTGATCTATCAGCCAGGAGATAGTGGGGACTTCAACATTTCATCAATGTGACACTGATCTATCAGCCAGGAGATAGTGGGGACTTCAACATTTCATCAATGTGACACTGATCTATCAGCCAGGAGATAGTGGGGACTTCAACATTTCATCAATGTGACACTGATCTATCAGCCAGGAGATAGTGGGGACTTCAACATTTCATCAATGTGACACTGATCTATCAGCCAGGAGATAGTGGGGACTTCAACATTTCATCAATGTGACACTGATCTATCAGCCAGGAGATAGTGGGGACTTCAACATTTCATCAATGTGACACTGATCTATCAGCCAGGAGATAGTGGGGACTTCAACATTTCATCAATGTGACACTGATCTATCAGCCAGGAGATAGTGGGGACTTCAACATTTCATCAATGTGACACTGATCTATCAGCCAGGAGATAGTGGGGACTTCAACATTTCATCAATGTGACACTGATCTATCAGCCAGGAGATAGTGGGGACTTCAACATTTCATCAATGTGACACTGATCTATCAGCCAGGAGATAGTGGGGACTTCAACATTTCATCAATGTGACACTGATCTATCAGCCAGGAGATAGTGGGGACTTCAACATTTCATCAATGTGACACTGATCTATCAGCCAGGAGATAGTGGGGACTTCAACATTTCATCAATGTGACACTGATCTATCAGCCAGGAGATAGTGGGGACTTCAACATTTCATCAATGTGACACTGATCTATCAGCCAGGAGATAGTGGGGACTTCAACATTTCATCAATGTGACACTGATCTATCAGCCAGGAGATAGTGGGGACTTCAACATTTCATCAATGTGACACTGATCTATCAGCCAGGAGATAGTGGGGACTTCAACATTTCATCAATGTGACACTGATCTATCAGCCAGGAGATAGTGGGGACTTCAACATTTCATCAATGTGACACTGATCTATCAGCCAGGAGATAGTGGGGACTTCAACATTTCATCAATGTGACACTGATCTATCAGCCAGGAGATAGTGGGGACTTCAACATTTCATCAATGTGACACTGATCTATCAGCCAGGAGATAGTGGGGACTTCAACATTTCATCAATGTGACACTGATCTATCAGCCAGGAGATAGTGGGGACTTCAACATTTCATCAATGTGACACTGATCTATCAGCCAGGAGATAGTGGGGACTTCAACATTTCATCAATGTGACACTGATCTATCAGCCAGGAGATAGTGGGGACTTCAACATTTCATCAATGTGACACTGATCTATCAGCCAGGAGATAGTGGGGACTTCAACATTTCATCAATGTGACACTGATCTATCAGCCAGGAGATAGTGGGGACTTCAACATTTCATCAATGTGACACTGATCTATCAGCCAGGAGATAGTGGGGACTTCAACATTTCATCAATGTGACACTGATCTATCAGCCAGGAGATAGTGGGGACTTCAACATTTCATCAATGTGACACTGATCTATCAGCCAGGAGATAGTGGGGACTTCAACATTTCATCAATGTGACACTGATCTATCAGCCAGGAGATAGTGGGGACTTCAACATTTCATCAATGTGACACTGATCTATCAGCCAGGAGATAGTGGGGACTTCAACATTTCATCAATGTGACACTGATCTATCAGCCAGGAGATAGTGGGGACTTCAACATTTCATCAATGTGACACTGATCTATCAGCCAGGAGATAGTGGGGACTTCAACATTTCATCAATGTGACACTGATCTATCAGCCAGGAGATAGTGGGGACTTCAACATTTCATCAATGTGACACTGATCTATCAGCCAGGAGATAGTGGGGACTTCAACATTTCATCAATGTGACACTGATCTATCAGCCAGGAGATAGTGGGGACTTCAACATTTCATCAATGTGACACTGATCTATCAGCCAGGAGATAGTGGGGACTTCAACATTTCATCAATGTGACACTGATCTATCAGCCAGGAGATAGTGGGGACTTCAACATTTCATCAATGTGACACTGATCTATCAGCCAGGAGATAGTGGGGACTTCAACATTTCATCAATGTGACACTGATCTATCAGCCAGGAGATAGTGGGGACTTCAACATTTCATCAATGTGACACTGATCTATCAGCCAGGAGATAGTGGGGACTTCAACATTTCATCAATGTGACACTGATCTATCAGCCAGGAGATAGTGGGGACTTCAACATTTCATCAATGTGACACTGATCTATCAGCCAGGAGATAGTGGGGACTTCAACATTTCATCAATGTGACACTGATCTATCAGCCAGGAGATAGTGGGGACTTCAACATTTCATCAATGTGACACTGATCTATCAGCCAGGAGATAGTGGGGACTTCAACATTTCATCAATGTGACACTGATCTATCAGCCAGGAGATAGTGGGGACTTCAACATTTCATCAATGTGACACTGATCTATCAGCCAGGAGATAGTGGGGACTTCAACATTTCATCAATGTGACACTGATCTATCAGCCAGGAGATAGTGGGGACTTCAACATTTCATCAATGTGACACTGATCTATCAGCCAGGAGATAGTGGGGACTTCAACATTTCATCAATGTGACACTGATCTATCAGCCAGGAGATAGTGGGGACTTCAACATTTCATCAATGTGACACTGATCTATCAGCCAGGAGATAGTGGGGACTTCAACATTTCATCAATGTGACACTGATCTATCAGCCAGGAGATAGTGGGGACTTCAACATTTCATCAATGTGACACTGATCTATCAGCCAGGAGATAGTGGGGACTTCAACATTTCATCAATGTGACACTGATCTATCAGCCAGGAGATAGTGGGGACTTCAACATTTCATCAATGTGACACTGATCTATCAGCCAGGAGATAGTGGGGACTTCAACATTTCATCAATGTGACACTGATCTATCAGCCAGGAGATAGTGGGGACTTCAACATTTCATCAATGTGACACTGATCTATCAGCCAGGAGATAGTGGGGACTTCAACATTTCATCAATGTGACACTGATCTATCAGCCAGGAGATAGTGGGGACTTCAACATTTCATCAATGTGACACTGATCTATCAGCCAGGAGATAGTGGGGACTTCAACATTTCATCAATGTGACACTGATCTATCAGCCAGGAGATAGTGGGGACTTCAACATTTCATCAATGTGACACTGATCTATCAGCCAGGAGATAGTGGGGACTTCAACATTTCATCAATGTGACACTGATCTATCAGCCAGGAGATAGTGGGGACTTCAACATTTCATCAATGTGACACTGATCTATCAGCCAGGAGATAGTGGGGACTTCAACATTTCATCAATGTGACACTGATCTATCAGCCAGGAGATAGTGGGGACTTCAACATTTCATCAATGTGACACTGATCTATCAGCCAGGAGATAGTGGGGACTTCAACATTTCATCAATGTGACACTGATCTATCAGCCAGGAGATAGTGGGGACTTCAACATTTCATCAATGTGACACTGATCTATCAGCCAGGAGATAGTGGGGACTTCAACATTTCATCAATGTGACACTGATCTATCAGCCAGGAGATAGTGGGGACTTCAACATTTCATCAATGTGACACTGATCTATCAGCCAGGAGATAGTGGGGACTTCAACATTTCATCAATGTGACACTGATCTATCAGCCAGGAGATAGTGGGGACTTCAACATTTCATCAATGTGACACTGATCTATCAGCCAGGAGATAGTGGGGACTTCAACATTTCATCAATGTGACACTGATCTATCAGCCAGGAGATAGTGGGGACTTCAACATTTCATCAATGTGACACTGATCTATCAGCCAGGAGATAGTGGGGACTTCAACATTTCATCAATGTGACACTGATCTATCAGCCAGGAGATAGTGGGGACTTCAACATTTCATCAATGTGACACTGATCTATCAGCCAGGAGATAGTGGGGACTTCAACATTTCATCAATGTGACACTGATCTATCAGCCAGGAGATAGTGGGGACTTCAACATTTCATCAATGTGACACTGATCTATCAGCCAGGAGATAGTGGGGACTTCAACATTTCATCAATGTGACACTGATCTATCAGCCAGGAGATAGTGGGGACTTCAACATTTCATCAATGTGACACTGATCTATCAGCCAGGAGATAGTGGGGACTTCAACATTTCATCAATGTGACACTGATCTATCAGCCAGGAGATAGTGGGGACTTCAACATTTCATCAATGTGACACTGATCTATCAGCCAGGAGATAGTGGGGACTTCAACATTTCATCAATGTGACACTGATCTATCAGCCAGGAGATAGTGGGGACTTCAACATTTCATCAATGTGACACTGATCTATCAGCCAGGAGATAGTGGGGACTTCAACATTTCATCAATGTGACACTGATCTATCAGCCAGGAGATAGTGGGGACTTCAACATTTCATCAATGTGACACTGATCTATCAGCCAGGAGATAGTGGGGACTTCAACATTTCATCAATGTGACACTGATCTATCAGCCAGGAGATAGTGGGGACTTCAACATTTCATCAATGTGACACTGATCTATCAGCCAGGAGATAGTGGGGACTTCAACATTTCATCAATGTGACACTGATCTATCAGCCAGGAGATAGTGGGGACTTCAACATTTCATCAATGTGACACTGATCTATCAGCCAGGAGATAGTGGGGACTTCAACATTTCATCAATGTGACACTGATCTATCAGCCAGGAGATAGTGGGGACTTCAACATTTCATCAATGTGACACTGATCTATCAGCCAGGAGATAGTGGGGACTTCAACATTTCATCAATGTGACACTGATCTATCAGCCAGGAGATAGTGGGGACTTCAACATTTCATCAATGTGACACTGATCTATCAGCCAGGAGATAGTGGGGACTTCAACATTTCATCAATGTGACACTGATCTATCAGCCAGGAGATAGTGGGGACTTCAACATTTCATCAATGTGACACTGATCTATCAGCCAGGAGATAGTGGGGACTTCAACATTTCATCAATGTGACACTGATCTATCAGCCAGGAGATAGTGGGGACTTCAACATTTCATCAATGTGACACTGATCTATCAGCCAGGAGATAGTGGGGACTTCAACATTTCATCAATGTGACACTGATCTATCAGCCAGGAGATAGTGGGGACTTCAACATTTCATCAATGTGACACTGATCTATCAGCCAGGAGATAGTGGGGACTTCAACATTTCATCAATGTGACACTGATCTATCAGCCAGGAGATAGTGGGGACTTCAACATTTCATCAATGTGACACTGATCTATCAGCCAGGAGATAGTGGGGACTTCAACATTTCATCAATGTGACACTGATCTATCAGCCAGGAGATAGTGGGGACTTCAACATTTCATCAATGTGACACTGATCTATCAGCCAGGAGATAGTGGGGACTTCAACATTTCATCAATGTGACACTGATCTATCAGCCAGGAGATAGTGGGGACTTCAACATTTCATCAATGTGACACTGATCTATCAGCCAGGAGATAGTGGGGACTTCAACATTTCATCAATGTGACACTGATCTATCAGCCAGGAGATAGTGGGGACTTCAACATTTCATCAATGTGACACTGATCTATCAGCCAGGAGATAGTGGGGACTTCAACATTTCATCAATGTGACACTGATCTATCAGCCAGGAGATAGTGGGGACTTCAACATTTCATCAATGTGACACTGATCTATCAGCCAGGAGATAGTGGGGACTTCAACATTTCATCAATGTGACACTGATCTATCAGCCAGGAGATAGTGGGGACTTCAACATTTCATCAATGTGACACTGATCTATCAGCCAGGAGATAGTGGGGACTTCAACATTTCATCAATGTGACACTGATCTATCAGCCAGGAGATAGTGGGGACTTCAACATTTCATCAATGTGACACTGATCTATCAGCCAGGAGATAGTGGGGACTTCAACATTTCATCAATGTGACACTGATCTATCAGCCAGGAGATAGTGGGGACTTCAACATTTCATCAATGTGACACTGATCTATCAGCCAGGAGATAGTGGGGACTTCAACATTTCATCAATGTGACACTGATCTATCAGCCAGGAGATAGTGGGGACTTCAACATTTCATCAATGTGACACTGATCTATCAGCCAGGAGATAGTGGGGACTTCAACATTTCATCAATGTGACACTGATCTATCAGCCAGGAGATAGTGGGGACTTCAACATTTCATCAATGTGACACTGATCTATCAGCCAGGAGATAGTGGGGACTTCAACATTTCATCAATGTGACACTGATCTATCAGCCAGGAGATAGTGGGGACTTCAACATTTCATCAATGTGACACTGATCTATCAGCCAGGAGATAGTGGGGACTTCAACATTTCATCAATGTGACACTGATCTATCAGCCAGGAGATAGTGGGGACTTCAACATTTCATCAATGTGACACTGATCTATCAGCCAGGAGATAGTGGGGACTTCAACATTTCATCAATGTGACACTGATCTATCAGCCAGGAGATAGTGGGGACTTCAACATTTCATCAATGTGACACTGATCTATCAGCCAGGAGATAGTGGGGACTTCAACATTTCATCAATGTGACACTGATCTATCAGCCAGGAGATAGTGGGGACTTCAACATTTCATCAATGTGACACTGATCTATCAGCCAGGAGATAGTGGGGACTTCAACATTTCATCAATGTGACACTGATCTATCAGCCAGGAGATAGTGGGGACTTCAACATTTCATCAATGTGACACTGATCTATCAGCCAGGAGATAGTGGGGACTTCAACATTTCATCAATGTGACACTGATCTATCAGCCAGGAGATAGTGGGGACTTCAACATTTCATCAATGTGACACTGATCTATCAGCCAGGAGATAGTGGGGACTTCAACATTTCATCAATGTGACACTGATCTATCAGCCAGGAGATAGTGGGGACTTCAACATTTCATCAATGTGACACTGATCTATCAGCCAGGAGATAGTGGGGACTTCAACATTTCATCAATGTGACACTGATCTATCAGCCAGGAGATAGTGGGGACTTCAACATTTCATCAATGTGACACTGATCTATCAGCCAGGAGATAGTGGGGACTTCAACATTTCATCAATGTGACACTGATCTATCAGCCAGGAGATAGTGGGGACTTCAACATTTCATCAATGTGACACTGATCTATCAGCCAGGAGATAGTGGGGACTTCAACATTTCATCAATGTGACACTGATCTATCAGCCAGGAGATAGTGGGGACTTCAACATTTCATCAATGTGACACTGATCTATCAGCCAGGAGATAGTGGGGACTTCAACATTTCATCAATGTGACACTGATCTATCAGCCAGGAGATAGTGGGGACTTCAACATTTCATCAATGTGACACTGATCTATCAGCCAGGAGATAGTGGGGACTTCAACATTTCATCAATGTGACACTGATCTATCAGCCAGGAGATAGTGGGGACTTCAACATTTCATCAATGTGACACTGATCTATCAGCCAGGAGATAGTGGGGACTTCAACATTTCATCAATGTGACACTGATCTATCAGCCAGGAGATAGTGGGGACTTCAACATTTCATCAATGTGACACTGATCTATCAGCCAGGAGATAGTGGGGACTTCAACATTTCATCAATGTGACACTGATCTATCAGCCAGGAGATAGTGGGGACTTCAACATTTCATCAATGTGACACTGATCTATCAGCCAGGAGATAGTGGGGACTTCAACATTTCATCAATGTGACACTGATCTATCAGCCAGGAGATAGTGGGGACTTCAACATTTCATCAATGTGACACTGATCTATCAGCCAGGAGATAGTGGGGACTTCAACATTTCATCAATGTGACACTGATCTATCAGCCAGGAGATAGTGGGGACTTCAACATTTCATCAATGTGACACTGATCTATCAGCCAGGAGATAGTGGGGACTTCAACATTTCATCAATGTGACACTGATCTATCAGCCAGGAGATAGTGGGGACTTCAACATTTCATCAATGTGACACTGATCTATCAGCCAGGAGATAGTGGGGACTTCAACATTTCATCAATGTGACACTGATCTATCAGCCAGGAGATAGTGGGGACTTCAACATTTCATCAATGTGACACTGATCTATCAGCCAGGAGATAGTGGGGACTTCAACATTTCATCAATGTGACACTGATCTATCAGCCAGGAGATAGTGGGGACTTCAACATTTCATCAATGTGACACTGATCTATCAGCCAGGAGATAGTGGGGACTTCAACATTTCATCAATGTGACACTGATCTATCAGCCAGGAGATAGTGGGGACTTCAACATTTCATCAATGTGACACTGATCTATCAGCCAGGAGATAGTGGGGACTTCAACATTTCATCAATGTGACACTGATCTATCAGCCAGGAGATAGTGGGGACTTCAACATTTCATCAATGTGACACTGATCTATCAGCCAGGAGATAGTGGGGACTTCAACATTTCATCAATGTGACACTGATCTATCAGCCAGGAGATAGTGGGGACTTCAACATTTCATCAATGTGACACTGATCTATCAGCCAGGAGATAGTGGGGACTTCAACATTTCATCAATGTGACACTGATCTATCAGCCAGGAGATAGTGGGGACTTCAACATTTCATCAATGTGACACTGATCTATCAGCCAGGAGATAGTGGGGACTTCAACATTTCATCAATGTGACACTGATCTATCAGCCAGGAGATAGTGGGGACTTCAACATTTCATCAATGTGACACTGATCTATCAGCCAGGAGATAGTGGGGACTTCAACATTTCATCAATGTGACACTGATCTATCAGCCAGGAGATAGTGGGGACTTCAACATTTCATCAATGTGACACTGATCTATCAGCCAGGAGATAGTGGGGACTTCAACATTTCATCAATGTGACACTGATCTATCAGCCAGGAGATAGTGGGGACTTCAACATTTCATCAATGTGACACTGATCTATCAGCCAGGAGATAGTGGGGACTTCAACATTTCATCAATGTGACACTGATCTATCAGCCAGGAGATAGTGGGGACTTCAACATTTCATCAATGTGACACTGATCTATCAGCCAGGAGATAGTGGGGACTTCAACATTTCATCAATGTGACACTGATCTATCAGCCAGGAGATAGTGGGGACTTCAACATTTCATCAATGTGACACTGATCTATCAGCCAGGAGATAGTGGGGACTTCAACATTTCATCAATGTGACACTGATCTATCAGCCAGGAGATAGTGGGGACTTCAACATTTCATCAATGTGACACTGATCTATCAGCCAGGAGATAGTGGGGACTTCAACATTTCATCAATGTGACACTGATCTATCAGCCAGGAGATAGTGGGGACTTCAACATTTCATCAATGTGACACTGATCTATCAGCCAGGAGATAGTGGGGACTTCAACATTTCATCAATGTGACACTGATCTATCAGCCAGGAGATAGTGGGGACTTCAACATTTCATCAATGTGACACTGATCTATCAGCCAGGAGATAGTGGGGACTTCAACATTTCATCAATGTGACACTGATCTATCAGCCAGGAGATAGTGGGGACGGCAACATTTCATCAATGTGACACTGATCTATCAGCAAGGAGATAGTGGGGACTACAACATTTCATCAACGTGATGCTGATCTATCAGCCAGGAGATAGTCGGGACTGCAACATTTCATCAACGTGAGACTGATCTATCAGCCAGGAGGTAGTGGGGACTTCAACATTTCATCAATGTGACACTGATCTATCAGCCAGGAGATTGTGGGGACTTCAACATTTCATCAACGTGATGCTGATCTATCAGCCAGGAGATAGTGGGGACTGCAACATTTCATTAACGTGAGACTGATCTGTCAGTTAGGAGATAGTGGGGTGCTGGTGAGTCAGATGCTGGTGAGTCAGTGTCAATAAAGCACAGCCGGTCAGGCAGCATCTGAGGAGCAGGAGAGTCAATGTTTTGGACAGTATTCTTCCTCAGGACTGGGACCTAGTCATCCCCGAAATGTTGACCCTCCTGGTCCTCAGATGCTGCCTGACCAGCTGTGCTTTTCCAGCATCACACTTTCTCGACACTGACCTGTCAGCTTACATTTTATGTTTGAGTCCTCAACCCATCTTTAAATTTGAGCTGTTAGGCTCCAATTCACGCAATCCAAGACATTTAATGCCCTCCCTGAACAGTGCAGGAGTTGAACATTTTACCTCCAGGGTGATACCTCTAACTGTTCAGTACACCCTCGGTGGTGGACTGTAGGAGAGATTCTGATTGCAGGCTCCAATAAAGTTTGAATCTGCCTCAAGCAAAAAAAACTGAACAGTGCTGATGCTGGAAATCAGAAACAAAAACGCAAATTGCTGGGAAAACTCAGCAGGTCTGGCAGCACCTGTGGAGAGAAAGCAGAGTCAACATTTCGGGTTTGGTGAGCCTTCTTCAGAACTGAATGTAGCCAGGATGTGGTGGTGCTTGTGCTTAACGTGGTGATACAAAGTCAGAAGTCACACAACTCCAGGTTACAGTCCAACAGGATTTATTCAAAATCACAAGCTTTTGGAGCGCT
>NW_025211908.1:0-4385 GCF_004010195.1 Chiloscyllium plagiosum
TGAGATCGGCCATAACTGTATCAAATGGCAGAGCAGGCTTGAGAGGCCGAATGCCTAACCCTGGTCTTGGCCATAAACAATCATGCAGTGCATCAGGGCTCTTATCATGTATGTTTAAAAATTCTTCATTTGGGTACTGAGATTGAGGGATCTCCAAAATGTAAAACAGGAATTCTGATTTGAGACTTAATATTATGCCTGAATAAAATGTAGCATCCTTTTTATAACATTTCAATTGTATAATAAACCTGTGCAAAATATTCTTTGAAATCTGTGTCCCTGATATAATGCTTAAAAATGAAATGCCATTATTCAGACCCACTATTAACACAGAAATAACTTATCACATCTTGCCTCTTCTCAAGGGGATTGCAGTTCAGAAGTTAAAAAATTATGTTATGTTAAAATGTTATGCAGTGCTTTGATTAGATGCGATACAGAGTACAGTGTTCAGTTATGGGCTTTGAGCCTCAGGAAACAGCTGTTAAATTTGGAAGAGAATGCCGATGAATGGAATTACTCTAGGGTAAACAAATAAGGACCTGCTGTTCACAAAAGGTCAGTGATCCTGGAATGTTAAATATTTTTCCCCCTCACAGGTACAGTCACAGCTGCTGTTTATTTCCAGCATGTTCTGCGTTTCTTTAAATTTTAAGTTTCCAGCCTTTGCAATACTTTATTTGTTTTGTTTAGGAGAACATTGACTCTCTTCCTTGAGAAAGGTCTTTTAATGTCTTGCTAACAAGCCAGAGAAGGCCTAATTTAATGGAATGTCAAGCTTTCCTGGGAACTAATGAGTCATTGCATTTTGAAATTTTATTTTATTAAACTGACCAGAACAGGTTGCTAATTGGCAATCATCCATTGTTTGCTAATATTCCAAGACAAACTTACATTCCAATGGCTCACCTAAAACCTGCCTCTAATAGTACAATGATCCTTCAGTACTATATTCAGTTTAGATTTTTAAAGGAGAGTCGAGTACAAACTCTGACTCTGAAGTAAGATCATGACCACCAAGCCAAGTGCAGCATTGTTAACTGTACAGCATTGTTAACTCAAAAACATTCCTTGTAAAATTGTATTTCACAATCACATAACCGAGCATTCAATTATTTTGGCCTTCTGTGAATGAGCAGTCTTTAATATACAAATGTCATTCTGACTGTTTCAGTTATCATTGTTGTATACCAGAATTATTACAGTGCCAAAGGAAGGTGTTCTGCTAGTGTCTACTGCAGCTCTCAGAATGAGAGTTTCATTTAATGCCTTCTTCAGACCTCTCCCAATAAGCAAGCGCTTGTTTTTTTAATAATATTCTAATTCCCTTTTGAATGCATTGATTGAACCGATCTGTATTGTACTCTCAGAAAAGGCCATTCTAGATCCTTACCATTCAACTGAGTGAAAAAGCTCTTCTTCCCAATATCACCTCTGGTTCCTGAGCCAATTATTTTAACACCGTCCCCTTTTGTTCTTGATCCCTTTGAGTGGGGCGATCCCCATCTACTTCCTAGACCCCTCGATTTTGAACACCATCACCAGATGTCCTCTCAGTTGTCGGATCTCCCCTCAGCCTTCTCCTTCCAGGGAACACAGTCTCAACCTCTTCAATTTGAATTCATAACTGAGGTCCCTCATCCCTGAAAGTATTCCTCTCCAATGCCTTCATATTCCTCCAGAAATTTGGCACTCAGAACTAGATATAATACTCTAGGCTAAATTAATATCTTACACAAAAACAAATCTGGAATTAAGAGTCGATTGATGACCATGAAACCATTGTCAATTGTCGGAAAAACCCATCTGGTTCACTAATGTCATTTAGGGAAGGAAATCTGCCATCCTTACCTGGTCTGGCCTACGTGTGACACCAGAGCCACAGCAATGTGGTTGACTCTCAACTGCCCTCTGAAATAGCCTAACAAGTCACTCAGTTGAATCAGCGATTAAAGGAGGCAGTTCACTATCACCTTCTGAAGGGCAAGTAGGGATGGACTATCAAAGCTGACCAGTCAACGATGCCCAAGTCACAGAAATGAATAAACAAAAGTTCAAAATTATCTGTTTGCTCTTGTATTATATGCACCTATTAACAAACCTTACGATACGGTACATTTATTGCCCTGAACTGTCACCATTAATTTTGCAAATATACATGCAATTCTGCTCCTGCACCTCCTTTAGGAATTTGACCCTTTGTTTTATATTATCTCTCCATGTTCTTCCTACCAAATGCATCGCCTCATATTTTTCAATATTGAAATATTTGCACACACTTTCAAGTTCGCAATGTTCTTTTGACATTTTACACTGTTCTCTTCATGGTTGAAGAATGTTTCCAAGTCTTGTATCCTCAGCAATTTTTGAATTGTACCCCCAACCCAAGGTCTCGGTCATCACTGACTCAGAATAGCATTGTTTAAAATATTTGTCATAGATAATTTTAAACAATTAGACTGCAACTGTTGTGGACCAATCTCACATTTGCTTTGCAAGAAAACTGATGTCCACCATGTTCACAAGAAAAATGTTTAGTATTATAAAGTGGCAATACACCAGTGCTTTATTCCATCACAATGGAGGATAGTTTGGTGAATCTGTGCAATTATTTAAAGTGCAAACAGTACTTGAGGTTTGTCATAACCCCAATTATCTGCACAGATTTGTGTCACCGGCTCAGAATTAGTCTTACACGAATCATATGTTTTCTCCAGAATGCTGTCTTCTACTTCAATGTTGTCCTGACTAGGACATCTTTGGTCTATGCCATTGATATCAATTTTAGCTGCATATGGATCATCCAAGTCAGTATTTACTGGTTCACCATCATTCACTTCGGTATTAACTCGGTCAACATCAAAGATGTCTGAAGATTTGGTCATTTCCTCTTGTGTCTCATCACATTGGTCAACTTCACGAACAATAGGCGCCTTCTCCAATCCTTTCACCTCACTTAAGTTGCTTTCATCAGATTCCATGTTTACATCCATGTATGCTTTACCCCTTTCACCCATAATGCGATGAACCTAGAAATTAGATTATAATCTTAGTTATATTTAAATGAGATGGGTAACAAATGTCAAATGCATCTCCTCCATTCAAATGTACTTCTATTTGTTTGAGTAAAAATGCTCTGTGGATTGGATTCACACTTGTCTAATCCATTGCCATCTTGCTGCATTCTAAAGCTTAGTTCCTCATTAATCAAATTCAGCCAACGTTAAAATTCTGTACACGTTTATTAACCTTGATCTCTTCATATACTGAAATGACTGTGATATAATTGCTTTCCCAATACATCAGCAATTTGCTTGCTCTGAAGTTGTTCGTCCTAGCATAATTTTAGTAGACACAGTACACATATATCTAAACATTGACACAATAGCATAGCACAATTTTTAAATAAATCTGAATCAGCAAATTCACAATGTGTAATTTTCTGTTCCTGTCATCTTAGCTCGTTACACTTAAACACATATAAAATAGCCCTTTCCACCAGCAGAAAAAAATTGCGAACTTACCAAAACTTTGGGCAATACTTGCTTCTTCTTAACAAAATGACAGATGAACAGTGTTGCAATTAGCGAGAAGGCAATACCGAGAACAATTACTAATGTCATTATAAATGGAAGGACTAAAAAGACAAAAAAAGAAAAAAAAAGTCATCAACTGAACAACCAAAGAGTAAATATATTACAAGCACGTTTTTGTGAAATTTACATATTTGAGGATAAACAGCCTTATGTAACAAGAAAACTAAATATTCTAATTTATTATAGGAACCTGCCATATCAAGATTAGCTAGAAGGACGCAAGGCATACATTTTATTAATTTTCTGATCCTTATCCAGAATATGCACAGCAATGCATCAGTTTGCCCCTGCCTCCCCGCCACCATATTCCAGGATAGCTTGCCTTCAAAGTTTTTTTAGTTCCAGAAAAGAACAAACAAACTGGAACAACATCAGACAAAACACAAGAGAAAATAAGATTGGAAGATAGCCAGAAATGAAATGCTGGAGTACTGTGCACAATATTAGTCACCTTATTTAAAGAAAGATTTAAATACACTGGAAGCAGTCTAGAGAAGGTAATACTGAAATAGACAGGTTGAACTTATGAAGAAAGTTGGATAGGCTAGTCTTATGTCTACTGGGGTTTGGAAGAGTAAGGTTTGACTTGACTAAAATATACAACATCCTGAGAGGTCTAGATGTAGTCGCAGAGTCGTACTGCACAGAAACAGACCCTTCAGTCCAATCCCTCCATGCCAACCAGACATCACTATCTGTCCTAGGTCCCATTTGCCAGCATCTGGCCCATCCCCTTCTAAACTATTCATATACTCATCCAGATGCCCTTTAAATGTTGTAATTGTACCC
>NW_025211908.1:23687-25000 GCF_004010195.1 Chiloscyllium plagiosum
GTTCCCCCCATGTCTCCCCCTCTCTGTTTATCCCTTCCTGTCTCCTCCTCACTGTCTCCTCCTCTAGGATGGAATGAGGAATTTGTACTCTGTTTCCATGACGACCAGATGTCTCACAGTGTTTCACAGTCCATGAAGAGTTTTTGCAGTGTTGGCGATGTTGTGATACAGGAGAACAGCAACTAAATAGTCCACAGCACTGTGTTAAAAAACAGTTTTTGTGATGTTGATTGAAGGGATAAATGTTGCCTTGGAAACCAGGAATTACCCTCCTGCTCATTTTTTAATGGAAAAATATTCATCAGCTGTCTTCCATCCACTCGAGTAGGAGGCACTGAGAGCTGCTGGCTCAGTGACTATGTGCCACCCTCTCAGACAGACTGTTACCAGCAATGTTCAGACACTCCTTCCATCAAACCCCAAGGCTGCAATAAAGCCACAGCCTCTGTGCATTCTTCACATTCCCTTCCTCCAACTTCCCTCATTCCCTGGGACACTCCGCCTCGGTAAACAACTCGGTCTCTGGAAGTCTCCAGTTCTGCAGCAGGTTGCAGGAATTCCTGTCCTATTTTCACATCACTGTATGTTTATTGAACTGGGAGCTCCCACCTGAAACACGCAAATATTTATAAACTGTCAGTTCAGATGGCGTGTCTCAGAGACCCAGGAGGATTAAGAAAGGATGGGAACAGTGCACAAGAAATGAGTTAAGGATACAAGGAAATCTCACCAAGGCCTCCTTTTATCGAGAGAGTCTTACCGTTAGTCCCTCCCTTTGATGTGGAACTCCCTTTACCAATGTGTATTTCGTACATTCTAGATTTATTTAGGCAGACACATGCACCCACTCTCACACACACACACACACACACACACCTGGAATGGAAATGCACTGGTTCATGTGGCTGCTCATGTGGTGAGTACATGAATAAAATTTGGCCAATTTTTTTTTCTTAAAGACGACCCTTTTAAAATGAAGGCTCTCACCCGAAAAGCTGCTCCTGAAATTGCGGAGCCCCCCCTCTGTGAAGACTCTCTACCCCTCCTTTTAAAGGAGTCACAACGCTGGCTGACCACCCTCTCCATCCCCATTCGTATCATCCACCATTTCGGAGTATGGAAGGAACGAAGGAATTGAAGGAAGGGTGAAAAGAAGGACGGATTGATAGACAGACAGAAGGAAAGGAGGAATTTATATAGATGCCTTTTCTGACATCAGACCTCTCACAGGGCCTAACAGCCAATGAAGGTCATCTAATGTATCATCTCGGAAAAGTGGCAACCAATTTGCGCAGCAAGTCTGTTTTACAGCC
>NW_025211909.1:0-1385 GCF_004010195.1 Chiloscyllium plagiosum
AAGGCCCTGCGTTCCCTGGGCTGTACTTAATGTGTGATGTCTAGAGGAATGTTTCATATTTTAACCTTTTAGTTTTAAATCTTGGGATGTACTGAAAGAGTCTGAAGACAGGCAATCCACCAAACCCTCCTCAGAACTAGCAGTATCGTCAGTTCTTCCAGAACTATCTGCTCCAACTTACAATCCAGTTTGTCCATCCAGATTGAAAATTGGGAGTTTGGGTGGCCATTTTTAAAAGTCAGGCTCATGGACTAAGAAATGACCCCCTCTGCCTCCCTGATAAGGGCACAAAAAAAAAATCAGGGCACAAAGGAGTATATTGAAATAATGCCATATGCCAATGCAAAGACGATAGGCCAAATGACACTTGAATTTTATTTTCACCTTTCATTGCATACTTAACTTCCAAAATAATGCCATTTGCATTATTTTTCTAAAGAAAGGGTGCAGATTTACAATCAGAAGAAATGTGCATAAATGTTGCATGTATAAAGAGGCTTATGTTGCTAGTCTGGTTGGTAACACTGCAATCTCACTTCACTCACTTGTGACACTGACGTTGCGACTTGAAGAAGACGTGCTTCTTCCCATAAGCATCGAGCTATGATGCGTGCAATCTCCATCGGCCTTTCCAAATACCTGTTCTGTAAAATAAAAAGGAAAATTAATTAAAATGGGAACATTCCTTCAGAGGCAATTTTAAGTAAATGATTTTTCATTAAATGAGAGACAGAAAGTTCTCTTCTTTAATGCCATTTATACCCATTTTGATGGAGCACAACTTCAAACAAACAAACAAACAAGTGAAACAGCAGCCAGATGGACTAAATTTTGGGCCTGGAAGCTGGGATGGATATCTGAGAAAGTTTAAAACCTTTTAGATAAAAGAAGCAAACATAGGTTACATGCAAACCTGACACACCAAAGGATAATCATAGCAGCAGGAAAACATATCCAGCAGTTGGGAGCCGTTACTAATACTTCCCCTTCTTGGGCAATCTGTAAACGTGACCCTTTCATGGCATTAAAAAAGAGAACCTTTTCTATGCAGACGGAACTGCATAGTCACAAGTACCCACACCTCAGGAATCCCTGGTTATACAAATGTAACCACAGTTAAATCAGTTCAGACAAATGTCAGATCTTAACAATTCAGCAATGGTCTGTTTGAGGGGTGGCAGGTCTGTTTGTGTGTGTCTGCGTGAGAGAGGCAGACACACACACACACAGCGAGAGCGAGAGAGCGAGAGCGAGCGCGAGAGAGAGAGCGCGAGAGAGAGAGCGCGAGAGCGAGCGCGAGAGAGAGAGCGAGAGCGCGAGAGAGCGAGCGAGCGAGAGAGAGCGAGAGAGAGAGAGCGAGCGAGAGAGAGCGAGCGAGAGAGAGC
>NW_025211909.1:24246-25000 GCF_004010195.1 Chiloscyllium plagiosum
CCATCACACTGTGCCATGTATAAGGGTGGAAAGGGTTTGGAGAGTCAGAAGGTGAGTTACTTACTGCAGTATTCCAAGCTTCTGACTTGCTCTTTTAGCCACAATATTATATGGTGAGTACCTGTTAAGTATCTGGTCAATAGTAATCCCCATTGGAGAGTCAGAAGGTGAGTTACTTACTGCAGTATTCCAAGCTTCTGACTTGCTCTTTTAGCCACAATATTATATGGTGAGTACCTGTTAAGTATCTGGTCAATAGTAATCCCCAAGATGTTGACTGGGGGAATTGTTTCATAAATGATCTTCACTCCAACATAAGGTCATAAATAGGAATGTTCACTATTTCTCAATGACTGTAAACCATGTCAGGCAGAGGGAAAGGTAGCAGGAACAAGGCAAGCAATGGAGAGAAGTAACATAGCAAAGTTCTTCAGCAATTATAACTGAGATGTTTCATACTTACTGCTAAATACTTCAAAAAACAACTCGTGGACATTCCAGATGTCTACATTCTGTTCAGGTTTTTTTAAAAAAAATTATTTTTAAATTGAAATCTACTTCTTCCTAGACGATTTCCACCATAATGTCCTTCTAGACAATATTCAGGATATTACTGAACCATTCAATGCCAGGCTCTCCATGAAAGCATTAAACATATTTTCTGTTTAATATACAAACAATTTGGGGGCATTTTGAAAGGTTTTCATGCGCATATAATCAGAGACTCGGTCATCTGTACTAAGCACATGATGCA
>NW_025211910.1:0-990 GCF_004010195.1 Chiloscyllium plagiosum
CACACGACACCAGTTTATAGTCCAATAGGTTCATTTGGAAGCACTAGCTTTTGGAGCGCTGCTCCTGCATCAGGTTGTTATGGAGTATATAATCATAAGACACAGAATTTATAGTAAATGATTACAGTGCATGCAAATGAAATGATATATTGAACAAACCTGGATCGTTGTTAAGTCTTCCAATTCTTAGAATGGGTTGCAGGTTTCGGTTCATTAATATGTAAATCCCAGCACTTCTTTTAAGTCACCTTCTCGAGATAACTTAAGGTTTTATAACAAAAGGTTACATCTCAGCTCAGACAATGCATTAAAGATGTGAGGTTAGAGTGTGTCTGTATCCCAATCTGGAGTCAGACTGGTTCTATTTCCAAAGTGGAATTTACAAAATATTACATGTATTGACTACCTGCAGATTGTGCATTTTCTGAGCAAAATAGAGTCATAGAGATGTACAGCATGGAAACAGACCCTTCGGTCCAACCTGTCCATGCTGACCAGATATCCCAACCCAATCTAGTCCCACCTACCAACACCCGGCCTATATCCCTCCAAACCCTTCCTATTCATATACTCATCCAAATGCCTTTTAAATGTTGCAATTGTACCAGCCTCCACCACTTCCTCTGGCAGCTCATTCCATACACGTACAACCCTCTGTGTGAAAAAGTTGCCCCTTAGGTCTATTTTATATCTTTCCCCTCTCACCCTAAACCAATGCTCTCCAGCTCTGGACTCCCCCACCCCAGGGAAAACACTTTGACTATTTATCCTATCCATGCCTCTCATAATTTTGTAAACTTCTATAAGGTCACCCCTCAGCCACCGACGCTCCAGGGAAAACAGCCCCAGCCTATTCAGCCTCTCCCTATAGCTCAAATCCTCCAACCCTGGCAACATTCTTGTAAATCTTTTCTGAACCCTTTCAAGTTTCACAACATCTTTTCGATAGGAAGGAGACCAGAATTGCACACAATATTCCAACAGTGGCCT